>NC_060156.1:2817658-2857327 GCF_021292245.1 Micropterus dolomieu | reverse complement strand
TGGCTGCGGGGGAAGCCTGTGCCAACCCGCGGGAGGAGCGTGTGAGGCCGGCCAGCCGCCCGCTCACAGAGCCCTCTGCTCCCGCCGTCACACAGACCGCTGCAGCAACAACGGCAGAGGAAAACACAGCTGGAAGGTTTTCTGCAACGGAAAACGGAGCAGGGCCGAGTAGAGTCGAGTCTATCGATTTGCGCTATGGTAGCATTTTTCGTTTAGTCCTAAAAGACGATGCCACTCCATCACAACCTGTAATTATGCTTTATTGGTTGTGAATTATATTTAAAATAAACACGGCAATGTAACTTCACAGACTGTTCAAGTGCGGAGTTGTTGTAAACGCTGGCTAACACGGCTAAAGTTATAACTATAATGCTAATGTTACACCTGATGTGAAAGCTACTGAGCAAACATTCAAATTGTTTTTTGTTTTTATGTAAAACTGAGTTGAAATATGGTTATTTTTGTAGTGGTTTATGGTAAGATGTGGAACAATGATGTTGTGTGGCTGTGGACTTGTGAGTAACTTCTACCATCTGCTAGGTTACGGTCTCAGTCTGAAGCGGCTTTGATTTGGATCACACTACCTTGTTTCTTACGACCCGCCCTTCTCTGCTTCTGATTGGCTAGTAGTCCTTTCCTGGGAACTGCGCATGTGCAACTCCCGACAAAGATTTTGTACAAGTAAGATGCATCACTCTGTAGCTCAAGAGCAGAGCGTACAACACATAGAGTGAAAAGAGGAGCTGCAGCAATGTGCAGTATGAGAAAAATATGGTGTTTTTTGAAAATTAAACCATGTAAACCTGTTCTGGTACAACCCCTAAATAAGATTATGAACCTGAAAATGAGCATAATACCACCTTTCATTCATCTAGTAGCTGTATGTATATGTAGAAATATTTGCCTTCCAGATCCTTCTGTCAATCTTTTTATGACCAGTGCCATAGCCAATGCAGTCTAAACTGAATTGATTTATTAAATGTAACATAAGCTTTGGGGGGATGATGGCCTATCCAGAATAAAAGAAGAATACAGGTTACCTACCTCCCTAAACATAAACAGGAAAAAAGATGTCACTCCTATGGTTACCTCGACTGATCTTTTAGATGTTATTGACATTCTGTACATATCGTATATTAACACTAGCAGAATTAGTGGTCACAGCACAGCACTGTCTTGTTGGCATCCAGGAAAAAGAAGGAGTCGAGCCAGCCTCGGCTGCTACCATTTTAAAGTAGGTGCCATCATACTCCAATCTGAACAGCAGCCACCACCTGCAACTCAACATACTGAGAAAACACAAAACAGCACCACCCTAAGGAAGGGAGGAAGAAACAGCACAGAAATACTCAGCCACACTCTTAACGATAATAAATCAGTGTTGTGTTAAACTGCTTGTTGTGCAGCCCTTAACTGACAACAAAAACTTAATTAATTTGGGTTAAATCTACAAGGACCAAATAGCCCTAATCTTAACCAAGTGCTTATAGTTGCCAGTTCACAGGTGCCAATATTGTAGAAATGACCACTCAGAGAATGGTGGCAGGGAATATTTTGCAGATGCATACAATATAAATCCATAACAAAAATATCCTGTCTGATCTGCTGATAAAGCTCCACTCATGGGTTCTTTTGAATCACCTTTATATCTCGACTAAGTGTAGTGCTTATTTTCTTTGCTATTTGCACAAGTTGTAATGTAGTAGAATATGTATGGCAAACTAACTTTATATCTGAATGTGGTTGTCTTAATGTGGTTCTTGAACATACATTTGTTGTTAATTCTTACTATCTGCATCGGAAATGTAAATAAATGTGCAGTCAAATGACATTCTGTTTTGTTTCAGGATAATGAAACTTACTTTTAGGATTCCTGCACTGGGGAAAAGATGAATTACCTCAAATTTTAGAGCCTTGAAGTGCTGAAAATGACACTGAATCACTTGTAAACCGCCTGCCCACAGCCTTGGCCCTTTGTCGGTGTGTGCATGCTTGGTTGTACATTTGTGCACATGCGTGGGATGTCAGTGGACAAGAATGTGCCTGCCTGTGAGTGTAACTGTGCAGTGCTATTACTCACCCTGTTCAGGGAAACTGTGCCTCTGTGGTCTCCCCTACCTTCTGAATGGGAAGTCTTAGAGTGAGAGAAAGTAAAAGGCACATGGTCAAATCTGCCGCAAAGCCGTGATGGAATTTCCTGTGTGCTAATTTTCCCACGATTGTGACCTCAATATTTCTCACTTTAAACAATGTGCTGGAGGAGAAGACTCCTGACTTTGTGGCTTGTAGCGGATGATATCATGTCTGTGGGGTCCTTGATCATGTCTGTCTACAGGGGGAAAAAATGTAATTGAAAATTTTATATATATATTTTTACAAATCTATTGTTCTTTAGTTGAGACATTTGGTTCATTTAGTATGTTTACAAATGGAAATAAATAGTGCTGGGCAACAGTTAAAATTTTGAATTTTTAATATGCGCTAAATTGAATAATGAATTCTGAATTTGTGTACTGTGCACTGCTATATACACAAAAGTGCAATAACATGTGGTTTGCAAACACTTTAAACAAATAAGGTGCTTTGTCCCCCAGCAGTATTCCCTTTACTCAGTAGCAATAAAATATTTATTGTAAATCTCAAATTAAACATAAATGAAATATCAAAACATCAAATCAAATATTAAACCAAGTTTATTTGCCACTGCCAGGGCATTACATTTTATCTGGCTTGTTAAAACAAGTGACCGTCAGAGTCTAGTTTTCTCGGCAGAAACATTTTTCAATTTTCAGGGAGCAGCACATTTGGGCCTACAGAGCACAAGGTGTAGCGACAAGCGGGTGCGTTTCCGTACCCACGCACACGACGGCCAGCTGCCGAAGCTGAATTGTCTTGAACTTTTTGTACGCGACGCACAGCATATATCATTGTCATGTTTACTAAATAGGAGCAAAACTAGATTTAAATGTAAATACTCTGTATTTCGACCACTCAGAGCGCTTTTACACTACATCTGCGTTGACCATTCACACACATTCATACACTGGAGAAACAGCCACCAGGGACAATTCGGGGTTCAGTATCATGCCTGAGGACACTTTGACACGCAGCCTGGAGGAGCCGGGTATTGAACCACCGGCCTAGCGCACAGAAGCCATTGCCATCGTTACTCTGGAGCGCTTGTCTCCCTTTCTGTTTACCCGAGAGAACCCCTGAGGCCAAGAGTTACACTCAAGTTCAGTAAGCGTTTACATCTAAAAAAAAAAGGAAGGAACAAACAAAAAATTTTATTCCCCCATTCCATTCATACATGTAACTCTACCGACAGAAGTACACCCAGATCCTAAACGTCTGTGGGTTTTGGTGGGTTGACTTGTATTAAGACCCGCTCAAGACCACTTCATTCCGTCATATCCTGTTTGACTCAGATAACTCTTCAGCTCCATTAGAAATCCACTGCTGCAGTCAAAAATGTCTCAAGTTGTAATGAAAAGAGGTTTTAAAGATAATCAAATTTTAGTGGGACAACTCAGTATGAGTGATTTAGAAAGGGCTACAATGAAGTGGATTGTTTTGAGCCAAGGTCTGTACATGCACTTTATTGTGCACAAAAAACAGCCTCCTATTTATATAATACTACGCAGCGAGTTAACCCTCAGACTAATAATTAATTTAATTAGTCAGCAGAAGTCATCGTTTGACAAAGGGTGGTGCTGTAGTTGGCGGATGAGAGTGCAGATCCTTGAGTATAGGCTTGTAGGGTGGGTTGAAATATGTGGCCATGAGTCACAGCTACAACACCTGCTGGCCTTAATGTGAAACTCCCCTGCTGGATTCCATAACCACCTGGTGCACTTCATCATCTGTCTCAGTATAATCTTTGTAACTTCTCGGGGCTCAGGGGCTAGTGAATGAGCAGCTCGCTTTGATGTAAAAATGGTGCCACGGTTACGGTCTAAACAATTTCTATCACCTACCACGCCGTTACAAAATGTCCAAACAGTTCATTCTTTCACTGCAGGCAGCCCCACCTACTGATATGTTTGAAACGTGGAATCACTTGTCAACACTGACAGAGGGGGATATACAAAAGCTCTCTCACCTGGGGCTGAAATACGAATACTGTTGCTTGGACATCAAGAGGAAATAACACAATATTGTATTGTACATTACTGTTCCTATCCTAGTACAGCCATTCCCCGAGCAATGTCTGAACACAGGTTGCATTAACCTCTTAATGTCACAAGTTAGGACGGTGGAGGATTAAAGTGCATTGAGGGATACGTGCATTTTCTTTGGATTTTATTTTCCATTTAAGACAAATTATTTAAAACCATGAAAATCAAACTTCCTCACTGCCATCAAGTATCACAGCCAGATTACTGCAGCCTCTATCTTGTGAAAGAGCTTCACTGAAAAGAAGTTAGCAAAGGCCTATTGGGCTTGAAAGTAATTCAAACCGAGAGAAAAGAGAAGCTGTCACGTCAAATTCCCTACCAATGTGTCCTTGAAAACAAAAGACTGCCTTTCTCGAAATCAGTGGATGCTTACGTTTTTTGATTGACATACCCCCATACCTTTTCCATACAATTGAATTGTCAGTGTGTGAGTTGGTTTGCCGTCATGCTTAGTCTGACTTGGAAGAACCTGGACCTTTTTTTACCCATTACTTTTAATTATCTATTTCATCTGTTTTTCTATTACGTTTAGCGAGCTCCATTACTCTGAGCTAATAACTGCTCATCCATTACTTTTAGCTAACTTTTTTAACAATCCACCATTAGCTAACTATTTCACCTCTTTATCCATTGATTTCAGATAACAGTTTATTCTCCCTTAGCCATTTATTTTTTTTGCCTATTTTTTAGCTAACAATTTCAGCTTCTGACAGCTTGCTGTTTTCATGCAATCTCAGGGGAACCACGATGTGTTACGGTGTTGCAAGCAACTCAGGTATTTAAAATAAAAAATCAGCGCTAAATCATTTCACCATTTACATATTTTGCAAAAGCTTCTGTTGCTGCACCAAGTTGTAGTTCAAGGAAGGACAATTTCCCTTCGGGAGAAAAGCCATATCTCTGTCTGTCCGTGCTGCTCTCTCAGAATGAATAGGTCAGATTGCATGCACACATTAAAGAAAAAGTCCACTGGAACTTGATTAAAATGGATTTACGTACTAGGCTAATGTCAAACAAAGGAGCCTAAGGGGATTTCCAGCTCACAATTACTTCATACAGAAATAGTAGAGTACAAAGGCTTTGCTCTGCAATTAAATCCTTGTTCTATCCCAAGTATGATTGTGGTTATAGGGCAGAACTAAAAGTAGGAAATTGAAAATCAGACATAATAAAGGCATTCATGAAGCCAGTAAATGTTATGCTTCTTCTGAGTTTTAAGATGATACAGAAGTCCCACTTTGAAAAAATTGTTAATTTGAAAGCATAAGCTTCCAAGTTGGATCACAGACAAAAACAAGTGCACACACACACACACACACACTGTCACAGTTTCCTTTGTGCTTGCAGGCATCTACTGTTGAAAGAAAATGATTTTCTTTTTGCTGCTGTTTTTATCCTGGGAGACTGAAATACCTCGCCAACACAATGTCTTTAGATCAAACATCAAGCTACATTTTAGGAACATTAAATTCATTTCAATTGAATTATACTCCTCTCGCACTCTGCTCAAAACAATATAATTATCCACAAGTGCAATGCAAGGGACTTCAGTTATGTCTAGTGGCCAAAAATAATCACGGACCTGCAGCCTGATATACACAAAGAAAAGATATCTCCGCTTCGGTGGATAAGATAATCCTCTAGAGGTTTTGATACGGGTAAATTTTTTTGTTTACTTGTTAGAAAAAAAACTAAATACAAAACAGTGGTTCGAACACCTGTTTTAGCTTGGGAGGTTTATTGAGCGTTTTCTACAACCACAAAAGACAATTTGTGGTGAAAAAGAAGCCTAGTTGTTGTCTGTTCAAAACATGTGCTTTACCACTTACTGTGGTTTAGTTTGAGAGGGTCAGGCTAACAGTCAGAGCTTTCCCACACTGAGCTGTCCAGGGATGAACATAAACCCGGCCGACTGACTGGATCATGGTTTGATTGAGAAGTTGTCCAGGGGTTCTGAGCAGCACTATGATAAAAAACAAACAAACACCATATATAGATGTAAACTGTGTTATAATATGGTCGTCATTTCATTTTGATTTTTTTTAGCGCAAATGATATAAACTAGATTAGAATAGAGGTTTTTTAAAAAAGATAAAAAAGGTCAAATTAGCCCCATTTAATGTCTTTTTCAAGGTTATTGGAAGAATTCTGATTAACAGAAACACACGATTAGCATTATTAGCTTTAAAGGCATGTATTGCTCAAATGTGTATTTTTGATTTAACTGAAATTCTTGCAACAGTAGTTATTGTAGCTGCAATTCCACCATGTTTACACATTTATTAGATGCAATCCTGAATCAAACTTTAAGTATATAATTACAGATAAAAGGCAAATTAAAGGAATATTAAGGTTTATTCTAACCTTAACATCTCATAACCCATAAATGTGGTAGCTGTAGCATCATGCTAACTTCATACTCGCCACTAGCAAAACAATGGCACAAGTGCAAATGCTTGTGTCTGAGTCTGACCTAAAATGACCATGGAAAGGAGCCACCTGAAACCTCAAACTGACTGGCTAAGGGCTAACTGCATAGGGATCGACGCTCAAACATAAAATGAAAAACTGATGACAGTGAGATCATCAGTCATTTAACTGAAACAACATCCAAACACATACTGTATAAGACACAAGACAATTCCTGGACACAAGATACCAAATTACTGATTTTCCTTTATGTTCAAGTTTGGTTTTCTTTTTTGTTTCCATTACAGTTCAACATCCCGTTTTATATATTAATATGTTCTAAGAATATTAGACTTTTGTTAATTCCACATGTTAATTTCCCACTGAGACATTAAGGATTTCACACAATTAAAAGTGAACAAAAAAAATATTATATTATAAAAACATGTAATGGAATAATCTATTCTAATTGAGCAATGCGGGAGACAAACAGTAAATACTTGCCTCTGAACATTTCAACCCTTGTGAACACATGAGATATTTTGGACTGATGTGCTGAAGTTGTTCTAGCAGCTCACGGTAAACCATCACCTTACTAAGACAGTTTGTTGTCGCCAATCTTTGCTGGATTCCTGTATATTAACATCCCAGTCAGACCATGCAGTTAACTTTATTGCTCTACTCTTTCATGACAATAATGGCCTACTGTAATAATATGGTAGCCAAGGGGGTATATTATCTCCATTCTTGTTCAACTTAAATATGGATGAATTGTTCCAGCAGATAAATGACTGTAAACTTTTATTTTATGTTTGCAGATTGTCTCCCTGAACCGTGAACCTGTTGAGTGTATGCTGCCAACAACCTGGAGTTTATTGGCAATTCAGTGATCACAGTTCATAAAACGATCCATTGGAAAATGCATTCATCTGTGTTTGTCTGAATATACGTAAATTGTATTTTCCCTCAAAACTGATATGCAGTGAGATGAAAATATATAAAAATAACTTTGTTTCCCTGTTAGCAGCTCCCTAAGTGCAAAATCCTTTTCCCATATCACAGATTCAGAAAAAAACAATGATGAATGGTTCACGTGGGAATGCCTGAGAGGGAACATTAACCAGTCTGCCTTTCAGTGAGGGAGGACAAGGCTATGCTGAAATAATTACAATACAGACTGAAATTACAAGCCATCTTTTTTTACAAATTTTGCCAAATGGCAGTGATTTCCTGCTGCAAGCTATTCCACTCCGCTGCACAAATAATAGGCTTCCTCCAAGGTGATGCAATCACATCATGCAATGCAAAGCCAACTCTCTAACCCATTTTAATCATCTCCTCCTTGACCGTGTCTAAGCATTGTCTGCCTGGGTTTGAAGCTAGGAGATGAAATGGACTGTGACCCATCTGCTAGATAGATTCACACCATAAATGATAAGGTCAATATTATTATGCATTATAATATTATGCATGGTGGAAGTCTTTTAAGTGAAGCACTTTACAGCGACAGCATAGATTTGCACTATTGATGGGGTCTAACCTCAAACTGGGGCAAACTGTGAACCTCACCTTGCCAATTAGGACCAGTATGCCACAAACAGTGTTGCCATTACACACTCTGGGCTTTCCAAAACCAGACGTGTCTTGAAATGTCAGTTGAATTCCTGTTGGACATTCTGTGCGGACAAAACTCCCCACTACGTGTTGCAAAGTAATTGCGAAAGCCAAAAATCTCTGAAATTGCTGGAGAAACCAAAGAGCTCAAACAAGCAACTCCCCACCAAAACAAATGCTACTGTCATTCTGTGCTCCTGGAAAAAAATGTTTGGTGGAACCACTTTACTTTTAGGATCGTCTTTTATTTGGATAAAGTGAGTGATTAAATCTTTTTTCAACAAACGATACTTAATGACATATCATGCTGAGGCGGGATGTGACTGTAGTTCATAATATGATTGCACTTGGATTGACTGCAGCTCGTGAAAGGGAAGAAAGCGCTGTGCTGTAGTTCAGATCATTACTCTGTGTTCATTTGCAAGGTATCATGAATAACATTTCCTTGTCTTATACTTTCAATGAGAATAGTTGATTTTCTTTTGTGCATTTTATTCATTCATTAAATTGTTTAATAGCGTGTTTTGTAAACGTCGATGTTGCACACATTCTGTTTCTTTGAAAGACAGAGGAAAAGAGGTTTAGAAGAATAAAGACAAAAAAGAATGAGGTATAGAGATAGATATATACACTGTAGATTTTCACAAAATTAATTATGAGGGCAATGTGTCATGAAAAAATGAAACTTTAAAATCTGTTAACTGTTGATTAACAGATTATAAGAGCCCACAGTGCTTGAGCACTTGATCAAAGTAAGACTTACTTTAAAGCTGAATTAACTGATTTCCTGGTCCCTTGTAGGCAGCAGAACAAGCTGAAAAGACAACATTTGCATATTTTTAAACTATATAAAGTAGCTAGACATAAAATGTGTCTGACTGCTGTTTGGTGCTGGGCATGTAGTGTATGCTTCATAGAGCTGTAGGTTAACAGTTAACTGAGTTGGGTGATACTTCTGTTGGATTGACACTACGAACAACCTCTTTCACATCACGCATAGTAATTTTATCCAACTCTCACCGCTGCCACATTCTTAAGAAATTAAATATGTTGAGTTTTGATGATTTTATTAAATGTGTTAACACTAAACACTTCCCTTTCAGACACCACTTCCTTCTGAAACCCATTATTTCCAATGGCTTGTGCTATTCCACAAGCTTTTCACTGTGTCCAAAAGGGCCTTAAGGCATCTGGGTGAGGTGAAACCTCTCCAAGGTTTCTGGTTCAGTACCGTGGAGTGTATAACTGGGAAACTGTTTCTGTTCAGGGGACCAATGTGCAGAACTCCTTTAGAGAGCTCATAAATGGAACATGACTGATATCATTTTCAAGTGTGATCAGTGATGTAGTCATGAATTATCTGTCTTCACTTGTCAATGAGTAATTTTATTGAACGTTTTTTGGTTTGTTTGCATTTTCTTATTGATTTATTGTGCAACTACTTTAGGCTATAAATGCTTTGGTATGTGTCATTGATTCGTGCTATATACCTTTGCATATAAATATATCGAAATTGAATATTTCATAGATTTTAACAGGTATTTTTAAGTCTTCAAACATTGTCTAAATAAGTAAATAATAGCATTAATAAATTTTAGTAGATTTCAAGACATTGAATGATGAACTTCACTGTGTTTTTCAAAATAGACAAAAATAGTGTTTAGGAGAGACAGTTGTCCCGTCAGGTTGCCATGTTTAGTCAATTCTTGATCTCTTTGCTTTATGACAAAAGGCACTGCAGACAAAGCTAATCAATCACATTTCTATCTCCAGCCTCATAGGTGACCTTCCTGAAAAAAGAAAATCTTATATTGCTTGGAGATCACTCATATGCAGGGCTTGCCGTATGTCAATAATCCTTTTCTCAAGAGGTTGCCAGTGGTCAGGAAAAAACATTACATGGTTCAGTAGCGTGGACTTTGCCTGTGGGCTATCTTTTATTAAATCAAACAAGACATCCAATAGTTGGATCTGGCACAGCTACACAGAGTAATCTCTTGGTAAGCTACACATAATAACTGCCACTCCCTGCTGCGTGAATCAGAGTACAGTTGATACCAGTGGGAGGTAGAAAACAAATAAACAGCGTGAGGAGGAAACCTTTTCAGGCAATGAGACGGTTTAGGAAAATGACAATAAGTAGAGACGTGATGTAAACAGAGACAAGATGACAAAAATATTTTGCTAATAATTCATCAGTGCATCATTTTAAATGTATTAATTCTTAGTTATTACTTATAGCTGCAAAATACTTGATGCACTATGGTATCACACGCTTAAATTTCACTATTGTACAACATCTGGTGTTGTCTGGGGCCATTCTTGTTTGTTTTGACATGTTTTCTTGTATTTGCGCTGAAAGTATCCTGGTGGGACTTTGCGTTTGCATGCCGTCAATACTCGGCTTGATCCCTCATTTGCTACCTGTCGCAGGCTTCAACAACCAAAAACCTCCTGTCCCCCCTCCCCTGTCCTTTCAACTAGATGAAACGCTGCTCGGCTGCTGTGAGATCTATTTTGAGGTTGCACTTCCTTAATGCATCTGCCAAGCCTCATCACGAAGTATTAGCAGGGAATAGCAGCGCCAGAGTGGAGGGGGAAAAAAAAATCTCTCATAATCAATCTGGTGTATGCAATGTACCTCACTTTTAGTTTAGTGTGTTTGAGCATGCATATGGCTGCCATGACTAACCTGATCCAGACAAAACCGGCCCTGGGGGGGAAGCATTCATATCATGCCGGATATTACACTTATTGATTCATTCAGCATCTGGTTGGAAATGCTGCTCTGCACAACATTAGAAAAGTCAGACCCTTCCTATCCACCCAGCTCCTGGTACAGGCCATGGTTATCTCTCGCCTCCACTACTGCAATGCCATCCTTGCAGTCTTCCAGCTTGTAGGGTGTACCCCCTACAAATGCTCAGGAACGCGGCGACACGTCTAGTTTCCAATCAACCTAAAAGGACGCGTCACCCCACTACTCAGGGACCTCCTCTGGCTATCCATGGCCTCCCGAAATAAAATTCAGATCACTAGTGCTTGCATACAGAGTGACTACTGGTTTGCATCCATCTACCTAAACTCTATAATACAGGCCAACATTCCTTCCCGGCCCTACAAACAAAAAAATTTGTCCATGTTCTCATCTGTGACACCAAGATGGTGGAACAAGCTACCACATGAGAGCAGGGAGTCCCTCTCTAACTCTCTCTATGACAGCTACTCACACAATCACTTCCTCTAAAGTGATTATGACTCCAAAATAAAAGCGTGAGAACATTTCTTGCAGCAATGCTTCAAGTTTGGAGGCTTTTACTTTGAAAATTTCTGAAGGACCAAAAAAAAAAAGTCACATAACTGCAGCACATGCTTTATTGTGAACATGTGCAAAAGTGTCCTTATAACCAGTTTGTTTAACAAGCGAGAAGTCTGCAGGATGTTGGGATCGATCACACACCTCTCCCAGCGGGAATCACACGCAGTACTGACTGAGCTAGACGTGTACATGAGGTCGCAAGGATTGCCTTGGTTATGGCCCACCATGTAACGGCTTAAAAATAAATTGGTCCGATGCCAGACTTGTTTGCAGACCCCTGCCCTAACTCTTAAACGGGCTACTCAAACGCGGGCTGAACGCTCGAAACAGAGGTAAGGACCCAAAGATGAAAACTGGAGAGTTGGTGAGGTTTATTGCAACTAAGGTGAAAACTTACAGCGCAAGTCCAAACATCCAAAAGGAGAGAACAATCCACAAGAAACCGAGAGACGTGAAACTAAACAAGACACTCCTGTAGAGACAAACTAACATACACACTGAACTGGCAACGAGTGAAAGACAGACTTACACAGGTGAGGGAGAAACTAATTACACACAGGTGAAACCACTATGACTATCAAGGACAGGCAGGAAGTAGAACAAGACAAGATACCCTTGGGCAGACTGACTACAAACTAAAACAGGAAGTAAAGCTAACTGTAACACACAAGGAACAATGTCACAAAATGAAACATAACACAGACATCAAAAGTAACTAGCTAACAAAAAACCTACAGAACATAGAGACAGTAAAACAAGACTAGATAACACTAATGAACTCATAAGTGAACCTGACTAATAAACAAATGACAAGGGCAGGGAATGAACACAGAAACAAACACAAAACACATCCAACCAACCCAAACCCGTGACAAGCTTGTCTTGACTGCACCAGCGGTTAACTCATTGTTTCCCCCAGGTATTTATCCCATTGATGCTCTTTGCCTCACTAGCTCTTACTAGTACCTACTGTCGCTTGTAGATTTCTCACTTTACCGATGCGTGTTGTTCCTCAAATGTAAGTCACTTTGGATAAAAGCGTCAGCCAAATGAGTAAATGTAAACGTATGTGATTTTCTTGCAACAATAATAAGCTAGTCAAATATGAGACCTTATGCACGTTCTAAATATTATTAATATATGTACTTAATACTAGAATAGCATATGTTTTTCAATATGCAGCGTGCACTATGAACAGACTTGAGATAACAAGACCTTCCACAACACTGAGGATACCTTCTCTTTATTTACACTTCTATACCTCCCACTTTTTTGTCCTCCCCCTCTGATGTTGTTTCTATGGCAATAAAAGCAGGCAAAATATTATGGGGCACTTTCGACTTTACCATGAACTACGGATCAAAGACCATATTTTCAACTGGATATTTTCATTTGTGTGTTATACCCACACCTTTCACACCCACTGACAATTAACAGCTGAATCACACACACCAGCAGAATATGTCAAGTCCACATACAGGCTCCAGCCTTTGCCTTGCCTCAACTGTTAAGAGGTAAAAGTGCCGTCCACTGAGTTACCATGTTGCCCACTCATACTCTTAACATAATAAATTAGCAATACTTGCACCCTAACATTGTTAAAAATTGTTTTATGACAAAATTCCTGAAAGTAAATATTAAAATCTTGAATTTACCAAAGTGGGTTATTTCTCACACTTGACACACTATTAAGAAAATATCCACAGGCCAGGATGTTGCTTAATAACGGTAAAGAAGTCAATTGTCATTTTTCAGCTGTTTAAGGAATAAACAAGAGACATAAAATGTGTTGATTTGTGAGCTTTAGTTGTGCTATATCAAAGTGAGGACTATGAAACACGAGGCGTCAGGGCAGGAGATGTTAGGCTTTATTAAAATATTTGACGCAGTGTTCCTGTTAAGGTGCAAATGGGGAACATGTTCAAATTGACAACTTTGACCAACTTATTAAAGAAGACAGCGTCTGTGTGTCCTGAAGGTCAATATCCTATTTTTACATCAAGGACAGACACAGTGACTTTCACAATGGCTGCAGAATTCTACAGAGACAATTTTCATCAGAAAATAGACATACATGAATCACATATCTACAAAGAAGCAGCTCAGGACAGACTCCAGTAAATAATAGCATTTATTCAAAATTAAATGCATCATTATGTATTGTTATTACTTTGTATTTTCAGTGAAATTAGCAGATGTACATTTATTGTAAATAAAAATTTATTGTAAATAAATGTACATCTGCTACATTTTCCTCTAGATAGTATTTGGTACTCCAATTTATTTTAATTACTTAATTACTTTTCCAGTGGTCTCCCTTTAGAATCTGTAAAAAGTTGAAGCCCCACGACTCTAGCAAAAGTGGACTTCATTTTTATCAAATCATTAACAACATGGGCGATTGAAATAAAACAAAAGACTCAGGTTAGCAAAATATTCATCAGAGCTCTTTTTTTCTTTATGACACCACATGAATCACATTGATGCAACTTTAGGTCTGCTCAACAGCATCCATGTTGCCCCTGCAGTGGCACTATGCCTCTCCAGGCAGGCCCACCACAGAAAACACTGTATAGATAAATCACTTTTAAATGAATCTGATAATGCCGCGCACCAAACTCTGGGAAAACTGAGGAGGAAGTCAAACACATTCAAGACACTGTAGATAAATGTATTTGGTATCAGATTGTAATGGGAGCGTCAGTGCTGTTTACCTTGTCATGAGGAATGGAGGATGGTGGAGGCATCTCTGTGGCTCCTGTTTATAAATGGGATTAATCTTTATAAAAGGCAGAATGCAAGATGGTGCATCGCAAAATGAAATCATTGCCTAATTTCTGACCACATTTTAGATTTTTTAATATAATTTTGATGAATTTGATTTGTATTGCTTTATTTATTTACTCACTATAAAATAGTTTACTATTAAAAGTATTGCTTTCCTTTTCATTTACATTTTGTCTTGTTCAGTGACATAGTTGGCCTAAAGGTTAGGGGTGAAGGGATTAACTATTAGAAAGCCGATACATAAGTCAGAGTTTCGGATATATAAATATTAGTGCTGGGCAAAGATTTAAATTTTTAATCGCGATTATTCGCATTGTTACGCACAAAATTGAAAAATGAATTCTTGCACACTTTTAATGTATAAAAAATGAATTCCTGCAAAAGTAGATGAAGGCCTATCAGGTAAAGTTATGTAGCCCATAATTTTAATTTAAGCTACAGCTGTGTAGCGCACAGAAGTTGTTGTCATGGTTACTCTCAATAGCACGCCTGCTGTTTACTCGCGGAGCGCTGTCTTAAGTGCAATTTATACTTCTGTGTCAAATCGACGGCGTAAGTGACGGAGTATGCTACGGGGCTACGTAGAGGCTACGTTGTCGCCTGACGTGCACCTCCTCAAAATGTAACTACACGTCGAGTCGACGTGGACCGTAAGCTCTGTGATTGGTCGGCTGGGAAGCCTCGCAATGCCTCCGAGCCGACTGGAAGTACCCCGCGCTTTGAAGTAACATTTACTAGCGGCCAAAACGGCTGCTGTAACACAGTGAATCAATATATTTGACCGTCACAACCCGAGCGAAATGACTCGTTTCGCTATCAGAATGTGATCCGTTCGGTAACATTTGAAAAGGCTACACCAGCCGCATGTATACAATTTTACCCCCATTTACGTTAGCGGAGCGCTAAACCGGAAGTTAGCCTGTTCGGCCGGCAAAAGTGAACACAGTGGACGCTGTAGCGCTACTGCTGACTAGCGTTTGGGGGTGTAATTGCAGAATGACGGACACACCTACGCACAAGTATAAATGGGCCTTTATGTCTCCCTCATGCTGCATCCAGCATAGTCTGCCGAGGCCTCCCTCCACTGCTTGTTTGGGTGGGTGATTTGCAGGCTGATCAACATCCCGCCCCCTCCTGTGACCCATGGTTTGACTGGATGTGTATTCAGAGCCAGTGAGCAACGGACTTTCACAATAATAATAATTTTTTTTTAAACTGCGTCAACATACAATAAAATAATTGTTGGTGTTAATTAATTAATGCGATAATATTACATTAATGTGCCCTGCCCTAATAAATATACAACCACAAGTCAAGTTCTGCATCACACGCCTGCTTCAAGCCATTCACGACGTGAGGAGCAGTCCACACAAGGCAAATAAAACTAGCATTAGCAACCAATGCTACTTCCAACAGGCCCGTAACTCATCCTGGTTACCAAAGCTATATGCCGTTTTATTACATTGACATGCTCTTGTAGTAACTGTTGAGTATAGTTACTCCACAATGCATGAAATTCACACCTGAGTCAGTGTCTATTGACAAAAACATGGCTCATTGCCCCTCTGCCCTATGCAAATATTGTGAGGGCATCAATTTATTGAACCATTTCATCTTGGAGGACTGCAGTCTCAAAACTCCATGATCCACTTCAATTGTTTAATTATTAAAAAGGAAAAAAACTAAGAAACGCTAAAATTAGTTAGACACGGTAGGAACGGAGTAAGTAAATCCACTTTAGTGACCTTCGGCTTCACCTTCTATGCACATGTGACTGATCACTTTGTTTGTATTTGCATACAGATTTAGACTTTTAGGCAAATTACATTCAAAATGAAAGAGGCACATTTTCATTTCAGATAGGTTTGTTCTTGTAAAGAGTATGACGTGAGAAGCACACCAGGCCCGTCAAGTATTAACATCAAAGAGCCGTTGAAAATGTGAAGTTGATTGAATTGTGGGATTTGCCAAAGCTTTATTTGTTCCTGCTTATTAACTGCCTGGGTTTCCCTACATTATCACAATCATTCACATTTCTTAGCAACTTGAGAATATGATGCAACATAACATTCAGTCAGCTTGTGCAAACACATTTAAATTAACAGCCATTGTCCATTTGCAAAGGAATTCTTTTCATCTTTTTCACACAGAGAAATCCCCAAGGACAGCACACATAATATTCAGTGGTTTTCATTCTCTCCGTCTCTGTCTCTCTATTACTCACACACAGCCAACACAGGTGGGGTCGGTGGCTATGTACGAGCTGGAGCGAGGAGTTGAAATGCCGCTCATGGGGCCAGTGGTTGGCATGCAGTATGAGATGCAGCAGGCCTGCAGTTTGCTGGCTCACGCCCACTTCACACTCTCCCAGTGGCAGTGGGATTAACCTGAGCCCTTCAGCAGCCAAGCTGCTCTCCGGCAAGCAGGCAAACAAAACCAGGTTGACACCGAGTTGAGAGGGGGGAATTTCACTCAAATATTTATTAGTATTCAGGCCACAGTGTGAAGATAATTTTACTTTCTTTTTTAAACTTTAAGAATATTTATTGTGTATGTAACATGTTATTTTGTGGCATGTGAAGCATTTTGGGACTTTAACCTTCTTGTTAGGCACTGCCCGTGTCTAAATTACAGGATGGGTCAGGTGTGCGGGAGTCTGGTACCAGGGGCGAGCCATTCAGATTCAGCTAGACCTGCTACTTATATCTGGGTCATTCCTCCACTCAGCACCAGATCATAGACTTATGTTACCTGTCAGTCATGTTTCAAGCCAGCTCAGGTTATCTCTGTTGTTTGCATTGCAATCCTAAAACCCATGGGCACTAGCCTCTGTCACTAGTACGTCTCTTAAGGTGTCAGAGAGTGAGGTTTACTCACTGCACAGCCTCGATGGCTTCCGTTACACTTGCACATTAAAGTAATCTGAAAAATAAACCTTGTTTCTCTAAACTAGAATTTAAACTAAATGAGCATAACACTTCTTCTAGCATAAATATCCCTATTGTTGTTTAAGCACAGTGTGTTCTAGAAAAGTCTGACATGTGATTTAATCATTTCATCTTTCTGCATGGTGACCTTGCAATGATCCTTATCCTTACTGTTCAGGGCAGTGCGACCACGCTAGCTGTAACTGACCATTTACTAAACCCCACACCCAAACAGCAATTCCCCAGTCATAGCATAGCCGCTATTACTAGACACAGAAAGCCTGTCTTACTTTTACTATTTCTTAAAACACTGAAGCTGTGTGCATGTGGCTGCAGTAAGAGATTCTCTGTATCTACAGTTGGGAGTTTGGCCATTCCAAAAACACAAAAGCAAAATTGTAAGGAATGGATTAAACGGTTTATCTGCTCTAACATAAGCTTGAAGCATTAGCATACCTGGCTAACAAAATTAATACGGACAGTTGTGACCTAATATAGCAATACTTTCAAGGCCAAGGAGCATCCCATTTGTCCACCAAACTATATTTTCTATATAACACGCCCTCATACCTAAACGACAGAATAGGTTGTTTGCCAATGACTCCCAAAACGTCAAATGACCATTGGAAAGTACCGGCAACAGGCGTACTTGGCCTTGAACCATTGTTGCTGTTTATACTACCTCACCTGACTTCATAATTACTATGGCAACTAGAGGTCGCCACCAAACAAAAAATATAAATATAGGTCATATTAAGTAAGGCGCTTGTACAGACGACTGAGTCTGTTTCTATAAACCTCCAGACAGGGTTGTGTTAAAAGGAAATACCACAGTGTGATTTTTCATTGTGTGATTTTGCATTTTCAGTATAATGCGTAGCCTACTACAGCATCAGTACTTGTGCTCACTAGCTACCATGCAAAATGAGAGCAATGCTGCTTGTTCATGTCTTCCATAGTGTCTGGATCACAAACTGGTGAGAATGCTGACATTTTGCATGGGGACATGTTGCTTTAGTCTCAGTCATTTAGCATGATATTTTGTGAATTAGTTTGGGGGTTTTTTTGTGAATGACATCTACTGATAGACATCAATACTTTAAGACCTTTTTACATATTTTTTTTCTTTTAAAAATGAGATAGGAAATATACTTTTCAATCCACAGTTTTGACTAGCTAGCTAGTGCTAATCTGCTAGTGTAGTCAAAATGGATGGGCGCAAATTTTAAATGAGAAGCTTGCTTTTGTCACCCTCTTTTAAAGTAAAGGACCATTGTTACTGTTATGACTTTCGAGTTGAAAGGTGTTATTATAAACTGTATGCATCATGTTAGAATTAAAAGCTTGATAAGACGGAGTGTAGTAATCTAATGCAAAAGGCAAATTACTGCATTTGTATTCATATTGTAGCAAAAGAAAAATTGGATTAGCAATGCAGAGCCATTTAAAACCGATGGTACAGCCTTTTAATCCAGCAGGTGAAACCTCAGTAATGAATTCATCTAAATGATTACCATCAAATTACAAAAATCATATTACATCTTTTAGCTGTTCCAAGGGAATGTCATGGTATACATGCTATATCTAATTGCTTTCCAACACAAATTACAAAAGACTATCTATTAATAGTATAAAAGTGACCACTTATAACGAAAATGTATTCATCATTTAGGTCACAGTAAGACTATCACTTTTATCTAATGAAGTTGAACTTAATATATCAACCACTATACTGCATCTTCACATTATTAACTATCTCACCTTGATGTCTCTCCGGCTGACAGATCCCTGTCTGCTCCTCAATTTGCTGAAGGAGAGGAAAGTTTCAGTGAGCCGGTGAGTTCATGTATCAGTGACGCCACGAGGTAGGATACTGATGCGTCGCCTTGTAACTCAATTAACGCAAGATTGGCTGCAAACTTGAGCTGAGGAATCAATTTCTTGTTCGGCAATGGATTCTGCAGTGTCAGTGGTGAGGTTTTTACTCACAACACCTGAGGGAAGTGACAGCAGAGGTAATGAGATTCTCAGTGCCCTGTCTCTCATACATATCAGCAGGACTAAATAGCATGAAGGGAGCTGGGGATTATGTTTATAAATGTTCTTCACATGGAAGCCTGGGGAAGATAGGTCCTTTAAATTGCACTTGCTCTTTCTCTTAGCTTTCATTTTTTTCTTATGATTTCCGTCACTAAATGCCCAAGTTTATGTTTTGTCAGAGTTTCAAACTCCTAAATTAAACAGAAAAATGTATTCAGAGGGTAGTGCTATCTAGTGTGGCAAGATTGCATGTTGTTTTGCTTTGTGGCTAGCTGACAGGCTGGCAACATGTCCTATTGGATGGTAGCATGGTGAAAAGGTCATTGCTAGACTGCACATGGGTTTAACCTTTACCACAGAGGGTTTAAATAGTTTGCCATATACATTTTTCTTTCAATTGTAACAAGACATTGCATTTTAAAGGGGCTATGTGTAGTTTTTCAATGAGATCACTTATTAATAAATCTAATTTTACTGTTTTTTTGTCAATGGGTTGTTGCCTCACTTTGAAATGAAGCACATGGCAGTTTTCTCTATTCCTTGCATTGCAACAGCTGCTGTTCTGTTACTGTTATGTTTAATGTGAAGGCATGGGTCAGGATGTAGCCCTGTGCACGCCCCCGCTCCTCTGTCTACAGCGACAACCAGGTTCCACTGGCAACACAACGCATAGGTCTGCCGGTTGAAGGTGAAATCAGTGAACATCAGAAAGGCTGCGTTATGTAGAGAGTCATGTTAGCTCGCCAGCCCAGTAGTTGCAGTTGTACAAAACAAATGTGGAGCGATCATCAATAAACATCCAAAGAAGATCTTTCCAAAGATAAAAAGAAGGACTTTGCTTTTACATCATACAGTTTATTGCTTAAACTTGAATTATACTTGATTCTTTGGCAATGGCAGGGATTACAGAAGTCCTGCCATACATGCAAAAGTACTTCAGTTTTTTCCTATGCCTGCTGTAGAATAACTTTAATCAGTGCTTGATGTGGAAAAAAATAAGTGTCAGTACTCTACTTGTTGCAACACATTCTCACACCCAAATTGTCACATATGGACGCTTGGTTAAGACCCCTTGGCGCCCTGGGTCCCCCCCCCAAAATACCCACCCCTAATGGAGTCTAGACACTGGTGGTGGTGGTGACAGGATGAAGAGAATGCTGAAAATCTGAAGTACAGTGGACTTTTGATGATCTCGACCTGGACATTATGAACTCCAGGTGTACGGGTTGGAGGAGGGCTGCAGCGATTTCCAGGTGAAATAACAGCTGACAGCAGCAGGGGACCTGATTTAGAGTAGTTGGACAGTGGCTATTTGAGTGGCTAACTAAAGAGTAAACAGTCATAGCTTATGAGCTGCCTTATGAGCCCACAGATGAAATATTATAAATAATCAGTTCCTGCTTTTAGAGAGATTCTACTATCACAAACAGTCCCAAAAATAGCCTCTTTGGCAAAAACCTATTACAGTTTCTCTAGAGGGCAAAGGTTATTGGATGCAACAGTTGAGTAGTTGAACCGTAAGAGCTTAAGCAGACCTAGCAGTCACCTCAGGGTGAACTGAATGTAATGTGATTTTCTGTTGTGATCCAGCACCTTGTGAGCTCACACTTAGTCAGAAAATTTGTCCTTGAACCGATCATAGATTCCACAATGTTAACGCACAGGAAAAACTTCTATGTAGTGGAAATCCATTTATCTCCCCGAATGGGATGTCTCATCTGACATCTGAGCCTCCTGTTTAATCTCTTCCTCAGTGTTATGGGCCATTTTAAATGCAGGCAAAAAAAAACAAAAACAAACCCCAGAGAGACACCGACCGAAACTCAAACACGGCAATACAGACACAAATGCAGATAGAGAGTCACAAACAGACAGCATAGCAGTTAAGAGAGATAGTGTCATCAGACCAGAAAGATTTAAACTCTTTCTTGTATCAGTTTAGTGAGACAACAACGTGGAAAGAATGCAGGTGAGACTTTTTTGTACAACACATGAGATAAAGGTGCACTTAGTCTTGTTAGACAGTGTGGTGAGCAAAGTCCAGTCCTGCAACCTGCACTTACTCTGGGGTTGGATGATTTTTTATCTTCACACAAAAGGTTTACAAAAGAATCAAATGGAAATTATATGAATTAAAGACATTCTAGTTGAGAATAGAAATGTCTAAAGGACCTTTCAAATTTGAAACCTTTCTTTTGTTACATTAAATGCTTCCATTTGCCTCTGCTGACTTTTTCAGCCTCGTGGCTAGTTTTTCTCTCAAACTGTGACATTTAAAAAAAAGCTATATCCCTGCCAAATATCCATCTTCTGTTCAGCCTGTAACAACAGTTAACAAAATCCATGCCTTAAATATAGATACACATTTCTTGTGTGAGCAGTCGACTTGTGAAAATACTTGAGTAAATACTTGTAAATACTAATTATTGTGTCATAGTAATGATGGGCTGCGGTGGTTGTATTCTTTATGCAGCCTACATGCCGCCCTTCCATGGGTTTGGCGCTGGATAAATGCCACACTTGTGAAGTTCATTTTCAGAGGGAGAATTAGTTTTAGGTTTCTTATTTAGAAACTCAATAAGCACATCTGCTCCGTTTCACAGGGGACTAATTTCCCTTGGCGATAAGATCTTGTTTTTCTAATTAACAGTAGGTGTTTTCTTTGTAATATCGCTTTTGGGTTAAACTTTAAAGAGAAGCTTCCTTTTCCAAACTGAGCTACGAAGCTTAGAATGGTCTTGATTGCATGGTGGGTGTGCGGTATTAGATATCACCTTTCCCCACCATTTCTGCTATGTATTCAGTGTATTTAGGGTAATATTTTTCTTCTCCAGATACCCTCTTTTCATAAGGCTTTTTGACTCTGTGTCTTCTATGAGAGGCAAATTGACTGAAGTACGGACTTTAACCTTGTGTACCACTTACTGGCCTTTCAAACCATTAAAGAAACTCTGAATGCTTTGGAAGAGGTAACACAAATAGCTGAAGCCTGCAACCCGTAGACCAACTAGGCCTCGAACCTGAACGACAAAAAAGCTAATTTTGCAGTCGCCCGGGAGAAATGGGAAGCGTGCTTTTTACTTCCTCTGTCTGACATCAGGGACCCATTGTTCCTTGGAAGTACTACTATTATTATATATCTTAAAGTATTATCCTTGTGGAAGCACAAGTGTAAGTCTAAACTGAGGTAAACCCATCAAACACAAGGAAGAATCCAGAACAGGGGAAAACAGAGCACAAGGCAGAACACTCAACATTTGACGCAAGGACGTGACAAAGACTGAGGACAATATATACACACTGGTAAACGAGCAGGGAGGGAAGCACAGGTGAAATACATCAGGTAATCAACCACAGGAACAAAGCTAGACAAAGACACCAGGTACAGAAGATTACCAAAATAAAACAGGAAGTAATGTTCACAGGAACACACAAGGACAGATCTTCCAAAGTAAAACATGGAGAGACGGGACCAATCAGGAGACGAGACTACACTAAAACATGGAGTTATAAGACTAAGGACTAAGACACAGATCATAATGATAAAAGACAGAAGTACACAGATTAGGAAAACACGAAAGCACAGGACTAAGGAAATAATGGCCAAAACCAGAAACCCACAGGGAGAAAATACAACTCATAACAATTACACTGTCTTTCCCTAACCTTAACTTTGAATGGCCTCATCATAACAACACAAACATGCATCAGGCTTAAGTTGCCATATTGCTATAAACTGGTTAAGATGCAACGTTGCTGATGACACATTCATGTAAAAATGCAAATTCCTCACACACAAATGAAAATGCCTGAAATTAAGTTGCAGCTGTTGAGAACACAGTACTTGCGTGCTGAAACTAGCGTGACAATAATTATCACGATATATGTCAAATCATTATTTCTCGAGTTTAAAGGCTGATTTAACTCCTGAGTGAAAACTGAAGAAACCAGATGGTTAATCATGTGGTTAAACATTTCTTTATGGTCAGAAAGCGACAAACACTTGTTGCCAAACAGTGGATCACTTAACAAATTTGAGGTAGAACACTAAAAACAATGAAGATAAAATCTTTTTCAACAAATATGATTAGTAAATCTTTTTTCAGTCCCTTTTCCTCAACAAAATAAATATCTTACACCAAATATTTATTGACGATATATTGACCATTAATTATAGTTACTGAGGAAAATTATATTACGATAATTATTATTTAGCCCTATGTGAACACATTGCGACTTTACCGAAACACTCATTAAAAACGTTTCCTCATTACGCTGAATTTCACATAATATCGGCAGCAATGCTTATTTGCTGTTATAAATTATTTGTTAGCAAAGATAATTTATAGGTGACACTGTTGACACGTGTTGACGCTGAGAAACAGATGATGAGTTGACGAGCATCATTCCAGGCTGGTGTCACCCACAGTGACAGTGGTTGACTGGACATTGACCATGACAGTATTTTCACTGATACATGAGCATCTCGCTGCTTACGCCAGTTCGCTGAGAGCAGACGCAGGGCACGAGAGGTTGATTGATCAGAAAAACAGAAGTCATCTTCAGCATTTAGACAAACACCCAACACTGTTGCTTATCTGGTAAGGCGATTCTTAAGACCTTTGACATGAGTAAACACACTTACGGCTTATCTGTGCATGGATAACTTAATGAATGCATAGCATCACGCTGATTGCATTTTGCCGTTGATGTGGTTCTCAGGATCATGGGTATTCAGATCACCTGAGGTCCAGCCAGGAGTAATTTGCTCTGCGTGGCCTTTCCCTGCCTGACCTTTCAGTGATTAATGCAGGGCCAGTGCCTCTGTGTTAACCCCCTAACACCTCTGACACAAGCTCCCCTCAGCTGTTGCCTTGCACACGTCCAGACATTACCAGCCAGATGCTGAGGCTAGAGGCGCTGGAACATTTTGTGGGCAGTATGTAATTAATGTGTTTGACAGAACATTAAATCTAGACCAATTAAAGAGTCTAACAGCTCTCCGGGTAATACACGCACATGGTGTTCTGTGTGGCACAATGCGAAGTCACCTGCCAGGTCACATTGTCACGCTAGTTTCAGCACGCAAGTACTGTGTTCTCAACAGCTGCAACTTATTTTCAGGCATTTTCATTTGTGTGTGAGGAATTTGCATTTTTCCATGAATGTGTCATCAGCAACGTTGCGTCTTAACCAGAATGCTAAGACGATACAAAAAGTGAAGGTTCAGTGTGTAACCTCACCAACCAGTAATGCTCCCATTGTCATCAGGCAAATTGAAAAAGCAAATGATTCTCAGAAACTCTTTAGAGTTTTTACTCTGCATATTCTCATAATCAGAGGACTGGCAACAGAAATACACAATATATCATACGTTTTAATAGAAAATGCAATACTTTATCTACCGAATACCTAATCAATGAATTTTCAAATGTCTATGATATTCAGTCTGTTGAAATAAAATTTACTTTAATTTACTTTAAAATTTACTAGATAGTTTTCTTCAGCTGCCCTCATCAACCTAGGAAATTCAATATCTGAATAATTTAAGGCAGCATGATACATGAGGTCCATGAACAATGTTGTCAACACATAGCCAGTCAATAACAAATCCCTTTAATTTCAACCCATAATTGTTGCGTCTCTTTATGTCACCAGTCAGTGTCATTTTGAAACTACTGGAGTGTGATGATGAGATGAGTCTTCTTGACTTCCTGTTCAAATTCAATCAGAGGTGTCTTGACTGAATGCAGATGACACGCGAGGCCCAAAGTAGCACCTCTAACACGTGTAATGTCTTTCATCATCATCGGATGAGCAAGGTCAGAGATAATGCATGTGACTGGCACATGACCAAAAAGACCTGCTCTATAGTCATCTCTCTGATTTCACATAACTGGAGAGATGATGATCTCCTTGCACTGTCTGCAGAACACATCAGCTGTTGTCTAATGAGGATTTAGCCTTTCGGGGCAACAACCAATGTTTCAGAGCTTCCACTGTAGCCACTGGCCAGATGTATCCAGATAACGGATATCAAGGCCAAGACTTCCTCTTCCATGTGCCGGTCACTGTTTACAATGCGATTAGCAATCCAGGAGCCCATCAGCTATCGCCTGACAGCGATTTGAATGCAGATAAATTAAAAAAAAACTTATGAAAAGCGAATCTCTAAGGTTCCAAGGTTGATAAAAAGCTCAATTGTTAACAGATGATAGCCAATGGGTTCTGAGATTGCATTTGGCCTATGCATTCTGCCTCTTTTGCTCCCAACATAGACTGTTTACCTGCATGCAACCAAAGGCCGCTAAGATGTGAGAGGCCAATAGTGCCTGGACTACAAACTGACTGAAGCGGAAACCAGAATACTGCCTACATATTCAGTATTTATATGCAGATATCTCTTTATAGAGATTTCACCGTCTGCTCCTGCAGTGGATTGATGGAACTGACTAGAGAATTAGCGCCACCAGCTGTTTATCTTGACATTTTTTAGCTGGTTTTATGGTATGGAGGGATACTTCTTGTCTCTACTATGGTTTTATTAGGGGTGCTTCATCTAAGCACCCCTAAAAAAATAATACAATATATTATATTATATATATTATAATAATATTATTATTATTTTCTGAAGATATTTTTTTTTTTGTCCTCCAACATTAGATTTTGGAGAAGTAAGAGAAGGGACAGCCACTTAACCTACTGTGTCATATGGCTTTTCTTACATTAAAGGGGTTTAATGTCCCTAAATCAGGGGCGCAATATAGGGGGGAAAAGTTAGGACAAAAAATAGGTAAAAACTAATATCAAATTAGATTTATATAAACCATCATCATTGAGTATTTTAAATATAAAACTAAAATTAATAATCTCTTTTTTTTTGTCAATAGAAGTTAAATATCCCCATTGACCAAAAAGTAAACAAAGAGAGAGTAAACAGAGACGAAAGACAAAGGAAAGGATGTCAATCTGTAACCCACTTTTTCACCATGAAAGGAGGGCAGCCTTCAGTCTGTGAGTGGTGTTAACCTGTTGGCTTCATGTCCACAGTGAAATAAGCTAGCTAGCTACAGACTAGTGTCAAATTATTTTCTCACATAATGATCATTCTGAAATAAAATAAAAACAACCTTCTGTCTGTACTGTTGGAAACAGTGAGTAGCTGCATGTAATTTACAGACAATATTAAAATAATCCAGTTTGATAAGTTCATTTAGATTTAATTATGGCCGTTAAATGACATCTATAGATAGTTCATTTTACCATAAAAATACATTGAGACTGTAAAAGATTGCCTTAAGGACATTTTTACGGTGGCTTTTAATCTTGCATCAAATAGTGAACTGCATACTGTGTGCAGACTTGCATGTACAAATCACCAGCAGTAAATATTGTGCTAGTACTAGTAATTCATTTGAGTTATGTAGCTTTTGATGGGACAGTTAGGTCCTAGAGATGTGGTGACAACAGCTGCGCAGAGGGGGCCCAATTAGAGTTTTTGTCATGGGGCCCAAAGTTTCTGGCGGCGCCGCTGCCCTAATTACTTTTTACTTAATACATTTTTCAGTTTCTAATGTTTTACCTATAATGATCAGCGACCGCTCAGCTGCAGCAGAACAGTTTGTCTGTCAGTCTGGGCCAAACCAATACTTTCAACATTGAGTGAGGATACGAGTGGCCCCTCCCAACTTGGACTGATCCTCTGATTGGCTCAACGGCGCCGACCAGAAGAGTTTACTTTCCATCTGGTGCGAGTTCAATCCAGAATCTTTTGCATCGATTTGCTACATTTTGTCAGGGCTGAACTCAGCCCAGGGTTGTGTGATCAGTGCAACAGAGAAGGGGGCGGAAGAACGTCCATCTCCCTTGTTCTCCATTCTTCCTTTTACTTTACTTTAGCTTGTTGGTTTACTGCTGACTTGAATAACATCAGGTCCAGTGCAGCTGACCTGCTGCCCTGTCGCGCATTCACGCCAAGGATGGTGCAGTCAGTAACTCAGTACCGCAGCATTACTTGGATTAGTAACTGTAATAATGTTTTGGAAATAGTAATCTGTTACACTACTAATTACTGGGAAAATGAGAAAATGAGAAAAGTAATATTAGTGCAGTTCCTGCCCAACACTGCTAACAGTAGGCCTAGCTATGGAATTAGTTTTAATTTAATGTTAGAATATTATACTAATAGAAATAATTTATACTTCAGAGATTCTGTGCAGCCAAATAAAGATTTTTTTAAACAATTAAATAATACTGATAAATTAAACTCAATCAGCAACAGAAAACTACTTCCTTAAGTAGTAGAACACTTAACTTAGGGAAACACTTTTAACACCCTCCCTCCTCTGGGGGAGTAAACACGAGCCTACAGCTCCACACTGCTGTCTGACCCTAACTGGTCCACTGACCCCACAGGGGTCGTTTACACTGGGGACGTTGGGGACATGTCCCCATCACTTTTTGAAAGCATTTGTTAAAAACGTTCTGAAAAACAGCACTGTGAAATGTTAACTAACAAATGAAAATGCTTTGAGAAAGGTTGATTTGCACAATAACAAAACATGCAATGCGATATAGTTTTCCCTCTTGTAAAAAAAAAAGATTTCCACCGTAAATTGGAGCAGAAAATGTCTCCAGAATGCAGGAAATTATGAGTTTAATGCTTAAAATCTTCTGGGGGAGGTCCCCCAGACTCCCCTCACATATATTTCAGCATCAAATATTTAATTTTAATAGTGCTAAAAATCTTCTTGTTCTGGTGCATTGTCACGTCTCATGACCCAAATGCATCATCACGCCGCTAATCTGAGCCTTTTCCACACAAAGTGACGCCCTCGACTGACCCGCTCCGCTCTGCACCAGCTCCTCTCTAGTAGACCTACTTATTCTCTCCACCAATTAGTGAACACTTTTGCGAGGCATTGTATGCATTCTGCTTTCTCATTAGGGGCTGAGCACCCCTAAAGGTCCGATCCCAGAATCTCCCCTACCTTCTATGTTTCTTAGTGTTATTCTTGGAGATCTCAAATTACTAATGCTGGATTTGTTTTGAAAACATGTATTTCTTCAATCAACAGCAAGGCATGAGTATTATATTAGCCTTGGATTACTGTAATGGGGAAATCCAGAGTGATTTGCTTCTTAACATCTCAACTATGTTGCAACACCACATGACAGTGTGTGAATGAAATAAGGCCCCTTTGTTGCTTTTAGTGTCATGCTGAGTGTTGGATTTGGCAGGCAGATGCAGGACTGTTTCACATCTGTGTCCAATAGTGTACTTCCTTTGAATAATAAGTACACGCTCGCTTCCTGCCATACCTATGATCATTGATGGCAAATGTTGAAAGGACTTTGTCATTATTATGTAAATCTCCTGGGTCACGGCGTATTTGTGCTGGCCTTCCAAGCAGAGGCCAAGCTGCACTTACATCTGAAGTTCCTTAAATCATCTGTGAGGAACAGCTGCATCGTAGCATTGTGCAAATGAAGAGCAATACAGATGTGCAAAAAAGCTAAACTTCCTCAAACAGGGAAAAAAGTGCATGTTTATCTATAATCTATGAATAAAAAAAATGAATGTCTTACATAATTTATTTTAATGAGGTAGTATTATGCTTTGGGGCTTTTTCCCTCTCCTTTATTCCTTTTTTGTGCGTGTAATAGGTTTGCAAAGTGAAAAAGCCCAAAGTCCAGCCCAAAGGGAATCTCCCACAGAAAACTCTCTCTGAACTGCCTGAAAACGGCTCGTTTGTAGTCCAGCCACTTCCCTTTCATCCCTGTGACGTCACAGCAAAATGCATTTCATAACACTCGCCAAGCGGCTAGTCCGACACGCCCTCAAAAACACCGGTGGAAAAACACTGAGCTGCAGCACACAGCTCTCCTCTCCCTTCCAAACACTGAACCCAAGCTGTTTAGGCGCTTCTCGCTGACCCGCCCTTCTCTGCTTCTGATTGGCTAGTAGTCCTTAACTAGGAACTGCGCATGTGCAACTCCAAACAAAGATCATGTAGAGGCAAGATGTATCCCTCCATAGCTAAAACGAAGCATTCAACACAGTAAAAAGAGGAACTGCAGCAATGTACAGTTTGAAAATATGGTGTTTTTTGAAAATAAAACCATGTAAACCTGTTCTGATACAACCCCTGAATAAGATTTTGAACCTGAAAATTAGCATAATACCACCTTTTTAATGTTTTGGGTTTTTTTATAGACAAAATCGGTGCTTGATTTTTTGAAATAGTCATTACTTCCTCTCTCAAACCATATCTAACTAACAGAAATACAAAACAATATTGCTTAGCTATGGAAAATAAAATACAATAAAATATCATGAGATGTAAGGAGCACATCAAGAACTGTACAGTTTTGTACAGTATGTTAATGGAGACCTTTCTAATGCATCAGCATGAAGCAATGTCTCACTCATATCGATTTCCTATATCTACAGCACTACCCTGAACTCATTCTGTTCCCAGAGGAAAGAACACAATCAGTATGCATTAAAATACTGTTCCATATGTATGACTCCAGTCAGGACAATGTGCAGTCAACACTGTTTGTTGTGTGTGGCTAAATATACATTCATAAAATTGTAGTTGCTTTATAAATGTTTAATGAAAAAATAAAACCCATCTTATTTGTCTACATTTATAGCTGTTACAGCAGTGTGTGGTATCTTTGTTTATTTTGCATGTTTACAGCACTGCCGATGCTATATTCCTGCCTCAGTTGCTTGGAGTGTGCCTTTGTGTGCGGCTGATGACTTGCAGGCAGTGCTATGTGTGATTGGCTGCTTCAAGTGATTGCAGAGGTGTCTCACCTGTTGATTGGCAACCACAGGTAGGCTTCACTATTATTCCAGCTCATATTCACCAGCAGCTCGTCAGCCTTACTGTGATCCAGCCTGACAGGCTCTTTCACTTTTGTGAAGACGACTGACAGCTTGCAGCTATAGTTGTAAAAATAGTATTTTTCTGGATAGATAGGCAGCTTAATGCTTTAATTTTGGAACTTGTACATATTTGGAGATTTTCACAGGTGTAACTAATACCGTTAATAATGTGTGCACTCTAAATGAAGTGTTGCAGTATCCCTGCTGTGCTGGCTCACTGCTTACAGGCACACCTAAATGGAGCAGAGCCCTTGTTAATGCCAAGAGTTACACCTGTGTGTTTCCCTCCATGACAGTCAAAATGCTGCAAAAAGGTTTATATTCTGTAAATGGGAAAATGAACAACAGTAAAATTTTCACTTTTCAAAACTTCTTACAGCGCAAAACAAGACAACACAAGGCAACAAGAACAAAATCAATCCAGCAAAGATGAACAATATTAAAATGACTGATGTCGTGTGCTATTATGTGTGCTAACATTAACCCTAACCCTAAACAATCTTCGGACCTTCGGTATCATGTACTTATCTGTACTAGTGAGCTAACCACAGATAACATTAGCTAGCTAGCCAGCAATAACTATTAGGCCTAACTATCTTACCAACTCAATGCTACTAGCCTAGTGTAACAGCTGCAGATTCACACACCTGATCTATCCACGGTCCACTGGCTGCTGCTGAACCTCTTTCTGTGGATGGTGGCCGAGGTTTCCTCCTCAGGAAAAACTTAATTTCCGTAGTCCGTAAGCTGGTTAGCTCGTCAGCTAGCAAGCTTGCTCACTGAGGTGATACCAGTGAATTAAACATACACACACAAGACAACAACACCCTATGACTATTAAGGCTAGATTGCAAGATTTCCCCAACAATAGAACTTTTGCTTTTCATTGGTTTTGCTGTTCTAGTCTAGAGAGCCTGTGGGGAAATTCAACGATGCTGAAGTTATTTTAAAAACCTGAAAGAATCTGGGATTTCTAGAAAACATATAGGGCTGGAGCCCAAGAAGCTGCACCTCCTTGTGTTGATTGCGTCACCACAGACAGGTGTAGAGTTGCACACCTGTGTTTGCATCTATCATATGTGATAATATTTCAGATACTCAAATAAAAAATAAAAAATAGTGCTATATAGCCTATAGTAAGCAGAGTGATTGTTGCCTTTGAGCCTCAAAAGTCCACACAGAAATGCAAACTGATTCACACGTGACTCACGCACACAGATTCAACAGTGTGTAAATGAAAACAAAATGCCCTCTATCTGTGATACTTACGTATTGTTGAGTTATTTTCATTTGGAACTGTCTGAAACGGTTTTTGTATAGGCCAGGACAAGACGCAGGGTTGTAAAATAAAGACCTGAGTAGTCTGTATGTTATTATTTATTTTATTATTTTTGACCTAAAATGTGCTTCGAGGGGCTTTGGTTGCCTCTGTATCCTGGGATTAAGAGCACCATCAACAGCGAACAGTCAAAAACTGCTTTGTCTAGATTGATGTCTCCACTCTCCCTGAAATCCCATGTTAAATTGATGTGCACCTGGAGGCCGACAGATTCCCTTCAGCACTCCAACAGTGACATCAACATTATTGCCACTGACATTGCCAAGCTCCAACTCTTTGATTTTTTTTCTCCACCTCCACCATCCACTACAACAAAAGTCAGTGAGTGCACATTTAAATGTCAGTAAACTGCTGAAATAATACAAAAAAACTAAAATACTTGATCTGAGAGGATGCATCCACATATTGTAGAGATTAGAGAGCCATGCTTGTATAGTTCATATCCATACACACATCTTGAAAACTATACTACTACTATCACATAGCCTGTGTGCATTAGATGTGTTTGCTTCTGTCAGCACATATTAAAGGTTCAGTGTGTAATATTTCTAAGGTTCTATTGACAGAAATGCAATATAAGATCCATAACTATGTTTTCAGTGGTGTATAAAAGACCTTACATAATGAACCATTATGCTTTTATTACCTTAGAATGAGCCATTTTTATCTACATAACTGAAGGCACACCCTGCTGTGGAGGTCGCTGTATTTTGTCGTCATGTTTCTACTGTAGCCGTCAACGAACAAACGGCGCCACAGAGCGTGTTTCGTCATCACGGCGTTCTGCTTCTGCTTGTCTAATTGAAGAAGAAGAGAGACTAATAATAATAGTAATATACAGTCTCCAAGTAGTCTTCTGGTTTATTAGAAGTAAGAAGAGAAGTGACATTTGGACAACTGAAGGAGCACGCGTGTTATTAAGCACGAGACCTGACAGCCTGACGGAGTCGGGACAGACAGCTGACGGCAGAAATCACGGTTTTGGGGATTTTCCAAGATGGAAAGCTATAAAGTTAATGTGGGATAGATGTTTTCAAAGCAGTGCTGAAGAGTCTCTTTCTCCAGCCCTCTGTTTTTGGCTTTGTGTGTTACGTTCGTGAGAATCAGCGGATCGCTAATTGGCAATAAAAATGCAGCTTCCAGCATCGAAGCTCAGATCAGCCAGCTAAACTTTGAAAAAATATGTAGTTGGATTGTAATTTCATGTAGTTCTTCTCCAGCGCTCTGTTGTAAATGCCTTTCTGAGACAAACAGCTGATGAATATTATTGGTAGTGAAACAGTAACAGCAGGGAAGCTCAGATCAGCAGCTAAACTTCACATTTTACTGCCCTGGTGGAAAACATGTATTTCTTTTTACTGCTAATGGTGATATATAACAAGACTGTGTGCCTATCAAGTGACCAATAATAAATACTTTCCAAATTTACATTAAAAAAACTTATTGGATATTGCTTCCCACTGTGCATACAAATGTGTAATTTGTACTTTCACATGCTAAATGCCCATTAAAATGTTGCACCATTTTACCACAAGCTGAAATTATGGCTGTCAGTACTACTTTGTGTTTCTGTTGTATTTCAAAAATTTAAAAAAGACATTTTGGTAAGATTTGCATGCTTATCTAATTAGCAAAGTGAGAGGAGCCTTGATTCGCACCAGTCAATGCCTTTTTAAACTTCATGTATTATGTGGTTTATAATGGGCTGTGGTGCAGAAACAGTGAGCCTTACATTGTCCTGGTATCTGTCAGTGGTCATACTTGATGCACTAGATGTGATAGTGTTCGCAACCCTCACCACTAGATGTCACTAGAACTTACACACTGGACCTTTAAAACTTAACATGCTCTCTTTCTGTTACAATATTTAACAAAAAAACACAAGACACAGTGCTGGTGACTAGACAAAATACCTTATGAAACTTGAAGTACTTCATGCAATTACCCTTGAATTATTCTTGTATTCTCATAAACAATGAGTAAGTCATATCCGAACTGATATGCACATTTACTTTAAGTAATTTGGCTATAAAGAAAGCACCTCACATGATCCATGTCACGGAAATGCAGCAGTTTTCATTTTCTCCAGCGTCAGATAAAAGGCTGATTTTGGACAATTCTCTTTTTGTAAATGCTCTAGGGAGGTAATTTTGGTTGACCACGCAGTCCCCTACTTTGGTCTACACATAAATGTCTCAACTATTGGATGGTTTGCCATGAAATTTTAGGCAGAAATGTACGGTCCCCAGATCATGCATGCATGAAATATTGTGAGTAACCTAAATTTCTTAATGGCAGTTTTAATTGGACTTTAATATTTGCAACCCACAGAAGATAATCCATAAATGTGTACAATGATGCACAAATATTTCACTATCCACAAGATGTGTATTTTTACATTTTGAGGTGTAAAATCATATCCACAACAACACAGGGTGATATGTGTAATGGGATTTACACAATTGTCACGGTACATTTTTAACTTCCTTTTTACGCATTTGTGGAATTTTGCCCAAATGTGTACTCCGGAGATCTTTAAAAAAAAATTGTGTTGTGTAAAAACATAACCAGAACAATACAGAGTGATTTGCAAATAAACCCAATTTCATCTGTACAAACATCTTTTTATTTCACATACAAAGTGTTGCTTTGTTATTACACAGTTATTACACATTTGCAGGTCACGTTACATTTGTGACTTCCTTTTTACGCATTTGTGGAGTTTTGTCCAATCTGTCCCGCCGGGTTCATCCTTGTCCTCTCCAGGAAAATCTGCCGTGCAGTTTGCTAACTTTGTGTCACCTGTGGTAAGTTAGCTGTGTAACATTTGCCCACGTTATGTAACTCACATGAAATCATTTAGTTCACTTCGAGAGATTTTATTGTCTTCACAATAATTGGTCATTCACACTACAACTGGAATTAGCCTACCCATCACTCATATTGCCTCCATTTACCGCTGTCAGGTGATCAGTAAACATTTAGCTTCCACAGAGATGGAATCAGGAGGCTAGGACAGTTGACCAGGGCCCCGATTCAGAAAGCGGGATTAGTGAAAATTCTGAGTATGTTAAGCCTGAGATGAGGGAAACTCTGAGTTTTCGGTTCTTCTTCCGTTTCCTCCTTGGGAGGAGGATAGGTTGTCCAATCGGCTGACACCGGTTGCCTTGCTCCCGCGAGGTTTTAATGTCATGCGACACGGTGACGTTTTGCAGCGCCGGTGAAAGTCGGACACAATTTCTAACCAGCATGCCTTATTTTAAGTCCAGCATGCATCACGTGAAGTCAGCGCTGCGCCGGATGAAGTCAAACGCACCTAATACAAGAGGCTCATGTAAATGCTCCGTATTTGTATAGCGCCTTTCTAGTCTTTTCGACCATTCAAAGTGCTTTTACCATTCACTCACATTCATACACTGCCGGAACAGCCTCAGGCTTCAGTATCTTACCCAAGGACACTTCGACATGCCGCCGACCTTCCGATTAACGGGCAACCCGCTCTGCCTCCTGAGCCACATCCAAAGGATTTGCTTGAAAATCCGACACAGAGTCTTCACATAGGAATAGGCATACTGGCATTCAGAGGTATTTGAAAAACCCAGCAAGTGGATCTTTTTATGTAAGGTTACATCTCTCTCACCCACAGGCAATAAAAAGGGATTTATTTCATTGAAAAAAAAAATTACATATAGCCCCTTTAACAATTATTATAGATTTGGTGATCCCTTAACTTCTACTCTAGTGCCATCATCAGGTCAAAATTATTTCTCCAAGACTTCATTTTAGAATCAAGTTCTAGTATCTAAAATTAATGCAATTTCCATCAGCCAGCTGTATGTTTTCTATGCAAATTAGCAAATTAGCATACTAACACGAGATTGTGATCATGGTTAACATTATACCTGCTATACATCAGACTGATAGCACTGTCACTTTAGCATTTAGAGAGAGTGTCATTCACAGCATCTACTGCGGCTGTAGACTTGTTTAATGATCATTGTCGGCATTTATAAATTATTTCTTTCTACACATGACAGCTATGATGTGCATAAGTTTAGGGAAAGGTATGACAATAAACCATGATTAAAGTACGGTGAATGTTAGGCTTCATTAAAGAGCACACTACTTTCTCCATGTGCGCTGTGGAATTCTCCAATAATAAACTGATGCGAAAACTACGCTGCACCTTTCACAATGAGCTGTGTAAAAGCATAATTGAAGTGAAAATATGGTAAGAACATACAAGCCAAACCTGTCTGTAGTTATCAACCATTCCTGTTCATGAGTTTGAATCATGCGGCAACCTGATGATTCACCTCCAAGGAAAATTATTATACTTGTCAGATTTGATGTGGAAAAGCTTCCACATTTTACATATTAGTATACTTTATACATGACCGGTAACGGATGTGGACAGAAATCTCCACCAGCCCATCTCAGAGCACACTCTTAATTTCCAGCCTGACCATTCGGCTAGAGCTGCTCTGTTCAGTATGTCTAAGCTTTTTCCAATTATATACTCTATACACTCCACATGCTACCATGCTACAGTGAGCTTTACAAGGTATTCTGAGTGTTAAACCTCAAGTCAATCTATAATGTACTCCGGTACTAACAATTTCTCATGGGACTTGGGCCGAAACACCTGCTCACACTTGGTTTCGGTTCCGTCGAGCTTCATTCTCTTTCAAGTACAACGGTAAATTAGAGCATGGCAGAGAACTGATAGCTTCCCACTTAAGTCTAAATTGCTTCTCTCAGTCTCCTCAACACTTCACACAATGTGAATTTATCTGGTCAAGTGCTTTGACCTTGGGAAACAATCACGTGGCACCCCACGACAATTGTCAGTGTTGGTGAATCAAAGCAGAAGGAAATATGTTGTCATAGTTGCTGGATGAGTTGTTGAGGATGTGAAACCATCGCATGTCAGATTACTGTAACTATGCTTAATTTGAGAAAACTCAGCTTCTTCAGTACTTAACAGGTCTATTGCTTGTCTCTGACAACACAAAATATTTCTTAGTTGTGATGAATTATACGAATTGTAACTGTAATTTTTCATATACTTTATTGAAAGCTACAGGGGGGCTATAGCTAGCTCAACAGTTACAGCCTGAGAGTGTCTAAGCCTCAAGTGAAACTCTAAATGTAGTCGATACTTTATTCCACTATTATTGCAATAAACTCTGGATTTGTTTTCCTTTTGAAACTTACTGAAAGACCAGATCTTATACAATTTTGCAGAGATTCCTACCTACACAGTAGGGCTGGGCGATATGGCTAAAAATGTTTAAAAAACAAATTATATATTATAAATGTTGTAAAAAAATCTCACCTCATTCGATAGTTATCTACAGAAGTCCTAAGCCATGGATTCAAACATTTTTTTGCTCTATTTTCTTGTGATCTCAAGACAAAACAGTAGTTTATCACAGTGGTTTAGTGGTAATTTCACTAAGGACTCATACTTTTCGAGTTGTGGGTTTGATCCTCACAGAAGACCAACTTTTTTTTCCTTTTTGATCTTTTTCATAATCCTCTTCAACTAAGTTCTTATGAAGAGACTGGCGATTGGTCCACATCCATCAACCTATGGACTTTTCATTTCCCCATCATTCCCAAATAGAGTAGACCTTTAACTTAATCTGTCAAAATGAGGGACAGCCTTTACATGTTTCCGACATTGATCAAAAACTTCAGTCAATGACAGAGAATATTCGGTTTATGCGACCCCTGCGTGATGCATGTGTGGCAGGAGGTTCAGAGATACCTGTGATCTCTGTTTGGGGCCATGTCGACTTTGAACCAGAGAGATCTGATGCTGGGTTTAAAATGTGGGCTTTAATGTAAAGTAGTTTGAAAATAAATGATTTATACATGAATGGTAAATGTATGTCCTTTGAGGAACTAGAAATCAAATATGAGATTGCATATGATAAGGGTTTCGTCACTCTACTATGCTTGAATCAGACTCACAGGACTCAGAGTCTAGACTAGACGCCAAAAGAGGGGATCTAAATGAGGATATTTAAACGAGTGACTGGATGGAGGCATATAAGGTTTGCTCAGCAGCAAACAGTGAATCCATGGTTTAAATTGCTTTGGTATAACCGGCTAATGAGCAGCTACATCCCTCCAGCTAAACTACACCAGAATAATGATAATCCTGATACTTGCAATAAATGTAACAAACTGAAGGGAACATTGTTTCACACATTGTTGTATTATAGTGTTTTTATATATATTATAGTGTATTCTGGAATTATGGAAAGAGGTGAATGTTAAGCTTCCTCTCGAACCAAATGTCTATATTGCAGTCATATGAGTACAGAAAAGCAATAGATGGATATGTGTATTTTATAAGCAAAATGTCTCAACTGAAGAAAATTAGTAGAGCAAGGATATGCAGATGTTTGAGAAAGATGGCAACAAATATGTCTGTAAATGCAAAACCACGATTGGTCAGTCAAACCCACCAATAGAATCTCTCTCACCATTTTCTGACTCGCAAGGAAAGCTTTTTGAGTTGCAATCAAATCATATGACATAATTGCAATTAAAACTTTTTGTGACACAAGAAAAGGCCTGTTTATTTTTAATTACAAACTTGATTTTTGATTGCAGTGCGATAACATTTGCTTGCATTAAAAGGACACAAAAATACCTTCATAGTGCTGTGTCCCTAACGAATGATGCACTGAGAGCAGATCGTTAGATGTTTGGGGTGGGGGAGAGCCATGTTAGGAAGCAGACTCTTTATTTGTTTATTTCATTGCATTTTGTATTCTTTTGTCTTGTTGTTTTCCTCAACATTAACTATTCTTATTTATATACTCATTCTTGTGTGTATCTTTGCTGTAAAACCTATTGTACTAGCGTATATTGATGTTGTTGTCTTCTTGAGGTGGGGGGGGGGGCACTGTCGATATCCTTTTGTTATTATCAGTGAGTGTAATGTTGTTGTTGTTGTGGGCGAGGACAAAGGTTTACTGTGTGTACAGAGTCTGTTATACATGGAAAAATCAATAAATGTGCTTTGTGTTTAAAAAAAAAAAAAGAAGCACCGGTGTGGATAAACAATAAACAACCTGAAGTATAACAGACATCTTATTAAAAGATATGTTTGCTTTGGATATCAAACAAAGCAAACAAGGCAACAGCAGTAAAAGTAAAAATGATGTTAAATGTAATAAACACAGACCTCCTGTAGCTCTGGCTCAACCTGTACAGTAGAGTTGGACGTAAACCAGACCAATGACACGATGTGATCTATCTTAGCCAATTCTCATTACACCCACTCTCCTGGTCATTCCTTCTGTTAGCAGAAAATCAGTTGGTTTCAGAGCATTTGACCTTCCATTACTTGTTGAAGAAATGTAGAAGTTGTTGAAATCAAGTCTATTGAGGCCATGTTGCATGTTGATTTTACACCTTAGACTGACTGACTGATATGGATGCGCCTTTTAAAAGTTCAGTATGCATGTTTGATTGATAATCTTATTCATTCATTTTCTTGATGGAGTCTCATTTCATTTAATTCATGAGGCGTGATGCATGATTTGAGGTTTAATTGGTGAAATAAGTATGCCCCTTCTCTCTCTCTCTCTCTCTCTCTCTCTCTCTCTCACTCGCTCACTTCCTCACAAATTGACCTTCAAAAACACAGAATGTGAGAAAAGATTAAGGTCAAGATAAAGGACATGACACGTCTTTTTGTTCAATTACAGTATACATAAGAAATGTCAAATTAGCATGCAATTTGCTACAACACAGTGGTGAGCATTGCAGATGTGCTTTCCAACTGTTGAATTATACTGATGTGGCAGTCAGGTTCAAAACAGCCTGGCAAGCTGAGTGCCGCTCCTGGTAATGTTTCATAATGAAGGATACAATCCGTGATTTCAACCAATCATCTTAATGATCAGTGGGGGAGCAGTGTGAATAATTGGTTCAAACACAGACTGTGTTTCCTCGGCTCAGAAGGGACGGTGACACAGATGTGGCAACAGTGGTTCAAAAGAGGGCACTTCATGGGGAAGTCAGTCCCTTATTTCCTGTCACATGTAAGAAAGCATTGGTAGCCTGCTATTTGACAAGGTATTTCAAATGAGTCCTCATGGGTAGTTTAGGAACATTTGGGGGGGGGGGGGGGGGGG
>NC_060156.1:2743550-2817630 GCF_021292245.1 Micropterus dolomieu | reverse complement strand
GGGGGGGGGGGACTAGCCTAGCTTAGCATAAAAACTGGAAAGGGGGAAACAGCTAACCTGGTTTTGTTAAAGCTCAGTAATTAACATGATGTATGTGGTTTATTTAGTACACAAACAGAAATGTAGAAATAACTTTTTGATTTCAGGGTGAGTAACCTGTGGGCGTATTTTTGGAAATAGCTAGCTCTTTTACTCTGCTTCTGGTCTTTATGCTAAGTTGGGCTAGCTTTTCTGTTCCAGGTCCATACTTAAAGTGGTCATATTATGCTCATTTTCAGGTTCATAATTTTAAGTTAATTTTAAAACAAAACACCTTCAAAACACCATATTTTTATCATACTGCACATTGCTGTAACATCTCTTTTCACCCTGTGTTGAACGCTCCGTCTTAGCTACCGAGTTACATATGCGCAGGACCTCTGAAAAGCAAGGTGGTGTGATCCTAAACAAAGCTGCTTCAGCCAGTAAACATGGCTTCGGGTCAAGCCGTACATGCACGAGTCTGACCCGAAACACATTCAGAACAGCCCGGACCGGCTTCACGACCTAGACTGGAGACCTAGACCTAGTCTAGACATTTCAGAGTGGTAAGTTATTAATTCGTAACAAATGTATCTTTCATACGTAACGTTTTAACTGTGCACTGTCTCTACATCACAGTAACAACTTTGTTGACTGCCTGGACGGTATCTAACTTTAATTTCATGTTCAGCCAAGAAATACGAAAGGTTGCTATTATGATTAACCACAAGTTGTGTTGCAAACATCCACAGTAGCACACACCTGACGTTCTAGGCAATGATGTCATGCATATGTTTTGTTTTTTTCTCATTAAGTGGATAAGATTTAGACTAACGTTGCTTGGCAAGCATCATGACGAGTGGTGCATAGGGATGCAAATAGGTTAAAGAAGTAAAGGCTGGACTACAATCGAGCTGTTTTCAGGCAGTTCAGGAGCAGTGTTTTCTGTGGGAGAAGCCCTGTGGTCTTTGGTCTTTTTCACTTTGCAAACCTATTACATGCACAAAAAGATACCACAATAAAGAAAAGGGGAAAAGCCAAAAAGCATAATATGACCTCTTTCATGTGTGAGACATGAACCGGTGTTGGGGTGCCACTATGATGTAATTACTTTTTTGAAGCAACTTTCCCAATACTAAACATAATGTGAACGGTGTTGATATTCTCCTACAGTATGCCTTTTTACCGTTTGCGAATGCATTACAGTGAGTGCAGCTCAAGTTGTCCTGTCCTCAAGGCTCCTGCTGGGTGTTTGGCCTGACTCTGGCTCATCAATAACTGGCCCAGTGGCAGAAGCACTCACTGACTTTAAAAAATAACGGCAGCAAATGAGACTCTGACAGAACACGACAGAGGTCATTAATGACTTTGTGGAGTCTGTGCTTTGTTGCATATCATCTAGATGGCCACAGTATAACCATTTAGCACTTTACAATGCTATAAATCAAACACAGGGCAACATATATTTTAGAGTAAGAGAGCTGCATTACATTGTGTAATATGTCTTCTAGCGTATAACAACTTTTTTTGGCCACTGTGGTGTCGTAACATTTTATAATATGAGCATGATGTCTTAAAATACAAATGACATGGAAGAGGGGATACACATGACAACATGAACTTACCTACTGACAAGAACAAAGGGAACAAGCAGACTTATGTAGAGAAACAGATGGGGCAGGGTGATTGAACACAGGTGGAACACATTAGGAAAACAGGACTGACAGGAAAGAAAGCTAAAAATGAACACCAGAGACAGATCATGATCAAGGACAAAGGACGAGAAGAGACAGGGAGTGAAAAACAAGTAAAACACACAAACAAGGGCATAAATGAGAAATGGAAATTACTAAACACCAATACCATTATGTTTCATAAGTGTGCCTTAAATGTACTGGACTCCCTTTTGGCTATCATATGCATCATTATTACCACCATTGTTATTTTATGGGCTGCAGGCTTTGAGTTTGTGTGGACCAGTTTTGTTTTGTTTTTGTATCCTTGCTGCTTTGTGTTGTTGTGTCAGTAGTGGTGTGTGTGGGGAAAGGAACAGAGGAACGGTGGTGTATTGCGCCGACCATCACCATTCACTTGATGCAGCCAGCAGAGTCTCTTAGTTCAATTATTCAGTCCTGATGTGTCCAGCCAGCCAACACACTCTGGCCAGTTTCTCTGCAATCTGTGCCAATTAGCTTCACTGTGTGCTGTACATTGATATAAAATCCAAATCTTTGCCTGTAAAACACACAAAATGCAGCTGGATGTCTTTGCCTTTGCATGTCAGCATAGTGCCTGCACGCATAATATGTGTTTGTATTTGAGGTCCCATTCATTCATTCAAGTAAAAACACACTGCACTGTCTTTACTGTCTCTGGCTTGTCAGGAACAACAAAGTAGACCTCGCTCACTCAGAAAAATCTGTTTGGAACCAGAGTGTGCCCCTTGCGGTTCCTGAAAATAATTTCAATGCCTGCACGTTAGCTCAGGATATGATGCACTGTTGTCAAAGAGACGAACAATAGAAGATGTCACAGTATACAGTCTCTGTGTTTAATACAGTACGCCAACATACCTTCTGCCCAAGGCAAGATAGAGACGAAGGGGGAGAGTAGGAGAGAAACACTTGGCATAGAAATCTTACCAGATGCTCTGGCACTGTGCAAGTGTCAGTCGGCTCTGCATGCAGGCTGCGGAGAGGTATTGTGTGTGTGAACTATTTTTCTTTGCTGTATTGAAATAGTACATCAGAACAGTAAAAAAAGGGGGAAATAATACATTTCCACATGGTATGTTTAAAGGGCAATGTACGTACATCATTGACGTCTGCCCGGCCACAATATGTAATGTTAAAAAAAAGAAAGACAATGTAAAAATGTGATGTGAGTAGTGGGAGCTAGGCGGGGGCAAACAGTTGTGCAGAGGCTTTGTAAGTGACAGGTAGTGAATGAATGAAATATACCTCAGAGTTTTGGCCATTAGTATGTCATAGCTGAGACGGGGACACAGAATTCAGCTTAACTGACGTTGCAACGTTAAGTGTAAATAATATGGAAACAATATATGGGATCATACAGTGCAATAAAAATTGATTTAATGCTGAGTTCCTCTTTAAATGAACAAAAACAAAAGAAAAACACCAAATCCAACAGTTCATTAATCCATCTCTCAGTACTTCCCATGCCAATTTAGTCATACTGAAGACATTAAATATATGTATATGTTTTCATTCTTGAAACTTAAGACTGCTGTACACTGTAGTTTTTATCATAAGTTAGTCTAACAACAGTAAAACGTGCAGTTGGGGAACCATTTTGAGCTGTGGTGAGCATTTCCAGCAGCAGGACAGTGTATGTGAGGTTGACTCAGAATCAGTTACCGTTTGTGTGTTCATGATAATGAAGGAACATGTCACCCAGTGCAACAGTTGGGATCTGTGATGTGTTTTTAACAGTTTTTGGAGAACAATTGAGCTTAAGATGTATCAGGCTTTGGATCAGGGCTGGACTGGTAATCTGGCATACCGGGCAAATGTCCAGTGTGCCGACGACCCTTTAGGGCCGGTGTAACAACGTTTTTAACAAATAAAAATGCTATGAAAAAGGTTTATTTGCACAATAAGCCTGCAATGAAATGTCAATATAGAAGAAAACTGTGCTGTCCAAAAAAGTAACTGAAGTTACAATAATAAGCTACTATTTCCTGCATTATATTTTTATATTCTGAATTGTCACCTGAATTCTGTTCCCGGTGCAGAAAGTGTCTCTAGAATGCAGGAAATTAAGTGTTTAATGCTCAAAATCTTCTGGGGGAGGACACCCAGATCCCCCGATCAACTGTTTCATCAATACATTTTTTAGGCCTATTAAAATATATTCTTGTCTTGTTGTCATGGCCCCAATCTTATTCAATGTTTCGTCTCCATTCGATAAGTGTTTCGTCACACCCCTAATCTGCGCCCTTAAATGAGGGGTGTCCGACCGAGTTTGGTGGGCCACATACGGCCAAAAATGTCAGGGCCGATTTTTTATCCCAGTCCAGCCCTGCTTTGGATGCACACGATGCTTATTAGTAGGATACATTCATTGTTGGTTTGGGATTATGGGATTTATTGCATATAAGAAATGTAAAGACTATCACCACACTTGTCCTTAAACATGTTTTTTCCCCCAAATTTAATAGTAAAATAATTCAACTAAATTCTGAAGAGCATCCTTAGATTCAATCAAGTAGTGTGATAATAAGGGATTATCGAATGTGCATTGAATCACAACTAATCATGTCCTGGAAAGTGATGAGATGCATCTCATCTCAACGTAGACCTCCTAATGAGTAGCTTGCTTGCTACTGTGGCCCTGGTGAGGATGCTTGCACTGTGTATCGTTTCCAGCCGTGCACACTGATAATAAGCACTGTGCTTTTCACTTGAGGCGTGGAGAGGGGCTGATTACTGGCCCATGCTAAAACCCTGAATGCTTCATTCACCCAAACCATGTTGGCCTAAAAACTGGACCAACTCTGGACCATTTGGCTTTGGAAAGGAGGAAACGGACAAATCAGCGCTCTTTTGTTTTTTTAGTGGGTCGTTCCACCGGGGACATGCTCAGCTGGTGGAGTGCCAAGATTCATTAAAGCCTTGCTCCACATACTTCCATGTGCTTTTGGACATTAGCAGCTTTGTTTTTGTTTCGCACACTTGTTTTTTCCTCTCTTTTAAGTTCTTCTGTCTTTCTCAGGCGATATCTCGCTTTGTAGCTTACACGCTGCGTGACACCTAGGCCAAAGGATGTGGTCTCAGCACATTGAAAAATGAAGCAAGTGTTGATAGAGCAGAAAATTGCCCTTGTTGGTCCCTTAAGTAAGGCTGTGAAATTAGGTAGCCATGGTGATATGCCTATACTCATACATAGCTGCCACTGAGGCTCCATTTAGCAGCTTACCACAGTGGACAGTTATCGACCATTCCCCTTTGGGCACCCGACTAGCCTCAGCCTCTGCCTCCCGATAAAAAAAAATCTAAATGCATTAGGACTCAGGGCATAATAGGGGGTAAGCAGAGGACCAATTCCAGCAGGACTCTAAAAGAATGAATGACAGCTGTGATAGGTGGCTTTTTTGTTTGTTTGTTCACCACTTTGTCCATTTTTGGCTGTCATAGCCACAGGGTGAAAAACCCTCAGTGAGGAAATATGTTGAAAAATATATCTAGATGCATTCTTCATCCACTGCATTGTAATGTTATTTCCCCAAAGACGAGTCTTTGCTGGCCAGTGTGATATTGCTGCAGGCCATTCCCACACACAATGAACGGCTTGGCTTGGCTTTCCAACAGCCAGGTGAGCTGTCGTGAAGTTGTCACTATAATGGAGCTCAGACTGACCAGTATGTTGTGTAGCCAACGATGTGGACATTTTTCTAAGTCCCTATATTTCAGCAACAGTTGGCAAATCTCTAGAGTATGTTCTACAGTGGTCCCTCTCTCACTGCTGACAGTGCTTTAAATGTTATCGCTGTAAGTAAATCAATCAGTGCACACGCGCACACACACTCCCCACTGCACACACTCACATGTTCATTAACTTGAATTCATACGCATCAAATAAACATTCATGACTCCTTCATCATAATTCATAAACTGGGTGACAGGTGGGAAATGCAGCGGCATTGTATTGTATGCTGATTTCATGTTCTATTGAGCACTTCTAATGGCAGCAGGCTGGCCGAACAGATCTGATGGTAAACAGTGTTTATTGAAAATCCGCTTTATGTTTTTATGCACTTTTCCCCCCAGGGGGATTCTTAATGGTCTGAGAGCAAATTTCTTTTTGATGATGTCTTATATGGTGTGATTACTCTTAATGAGCCAATCTGCTGGCACCCTGCTGTAAAATCTTGCTCATGATAGTTTTAATGCGTGCTAATGTGGACAGCATTGCCTCTCACCTAGTAAGGGAACCCACTAAAATAAGCGCTCCTAGTAAAGCCTTGATACGATATGGCTGATGATATGGCTCCTCCGAAGTATGGTTTGTGTTTTGATTGATTAAGCAGCAATATTTTTCAGAATTTCACATTTATGGCTGTATGTTGAGAATTACACGATACAGCATATGAGCTTTTTTTTGTTTAAAGAAAAACAATTAAATGTATTACACTTGTTGCAATCTAGGCAAAAATACTCAACATTTGCTTTCAGCTTCTTTGAAATAAGCAAAGACAAAAAGTGGCGCATATTAAAGCCAGCAGTGTTTGAGAGAGTCAACTCTATTTGCCTCTGAGCACCAAGTATTGTCATGATAGAATGTCCTTCAAGTTCCATCTGAAAGCTGGTAATCTATCTTGAAAGCTGTTCATACTTTTTTCTAAGCAGGAGCAAATCAATTGCTGAGCTAAGTAATGAATTCCTATTGGCCTGCAGCAGCAAGTCCACTGGCGCTGCCAGCTGTGCATCCTGGGTAGTGAGGGTCTCCAAATAGAGACTCCAAATAATGTGCTGGAAAACAATTTCACTTCTCACAGATGAGCCATAATTCAACCTTTAAAGACCACTCTCACCATGACATCCTTATCAATATAGCACGTTCCCCCTGGCCACTGCTCGCTGATTTGTCTTTGGACAAATACATTTTTCCCACAGCGTAATTCATCATTTCCCCTGCAGTGGGAGGGGAACGTTTCATAACTGACAAGAGGAACACATCATTTTCTGAGATACATTCTCTACTGTAGCCTTGTTTACTTTGTCTGACTGAAAATTTTCAAGCGGGTGTGAAAAACAAGGGTGTGCGGTGGTGATGGTGCAGTGGATATGATGCATGTCTTTAGTGTGGGAGACGTGGGTTCAACTCCCCACTGTGACACATCCACCAATGTGTCCCTGAGTAAAACACTTAACCCCTAGTTGCTCCAGAGGCGTGTGACCTCTGACATATCTAGCAATTGTAAGTCGCTTTGGATAAAAGCGTCAGCTAAATGAATAAGTGTGAAAAGGATGTGTTTTGAGATATTATTTAAGTGCTGTTAAAGTAAAGCATCAAGCTGGTTCTCCTGACTCTTTCACCAACACTTGATGAAATTGCATCACTGAATTGAATCATTCTTTATTGCCCGTCGGTGTGATGCAACAGCTCAACAAACAAAACAAAGAAATCCAAGCAGTTTTGTGCATAACTGTCCTGTTAATGTTGGAAACCAACATAGCAAACACAGCGAGTCTTACACTTACACTCAGGACACACTACAACGGAACCTACAGCCTTCAGCAGAGGCAGATGGTTTAGAAACTGAAGGGCAGGGGCGGTGATGGAGACTTCAGGCGGGCGGCCTGGGTGATCGACAAGGGCAGAGCAGGAGAAATGAGGCGGAAAGCAAGGGGGCTGGGCAGAGTAGGAGCCGGGCAGGACGCTGAGTCGCAGATATGAGATATGAGATTTGTCAAAAAATATTTCTTTTGTGAATGCAATGTACTTCCGTAGTGAAACATATAGCAGCTAAACCCAAACTTTATCCTCAGGTGTTAATGGAGACCATACAGATAGAAGGAGAATAGAGATAGAAAGAGAGTGAATATTAGGTTTACACTTGTCAGGTGGACGGAAACACGCTTCCAAATGATTGTTGCTATGTGAGTGCTAAATGCATGAAAGTGCAAACATTAGCCTTAACAACTTTAGAAGGCTACAGTATGTCAAACTGCATCGAATGGGCCAAAGAAAACTGATTCATTCTGATTTCAAAATTACATATTCAAAATCTTGAATTTAAATCTATGGTTTTGCATTAACAGGAGTGAACTCTAAAAGCTTGGGGGACAGATTTCCAGGGTAAGGGACCAATTTTTCATAGATATTTTGGAATCAAGGAATTAAAATACAAAATAATCATTCAATTCAATGGGGTGGTGATGGATAAGTGAATAAGACACATGCCTTTGGTGTGAGAGACCCAGGTTCGAATGCACTTTGACACACCAAAATGACCCTGAGCAAGACGCTTCACCCCTAGTTGCTCCAGAGGTGTGCGACCTCTGACACATATAGCAATTGTAAGCCGCTTTGGATAAAAGCAATGCAACAAATCAATAATCAGTCAAAGAAGAGATAATACAGCACACATCTCACAGATTCATGGAACACAAGCCAAATTGCAGGCAGTATCATGCACAGCACAGCAAGAGCAATTTATGGCTACAGTGGTGGGTCTTGACTTTGATTGTGGGGCACAGTTTTTTGAGAAGAATGAAAATGGAGGAACAAACCATCTGCTCCCACTTATGGACTTGAAACAGCAGCTAGGAGGTAGGAGGTAGAATCACTTTGGTATTTTATTTTGGTGCAATATTTTTGCAGTCATCTGCAGACTTTCAGCACTAAATCAAACTAAATAGGATTTGTTGTATTGCATATGCATTTCTCTTCACTTTCCAACTGCACTCCCACCCTTGCCCCGAAAGGAGAAAAATGTTGAGGTGTGAAATTGGGAATCACTTGGAGCGCTATGTGCTCATCTCTCTTATCAGCTGACCCATTTTTAATGGGATTACCAATTCCATGTGTTCTGTGCTTGTGGGTGCCATCTTGTGTGGTGAACACATTTGGTCATCGCCCACTGAGAGAAAGATTTAAGGCTCAAAACTGCCTTCCAACCACATATACACATTCATTTACATTATGCACACACACATAATCTTAAAAGATTTTCATTGAAATTAAAGTGGGTTCAGTCAATATCTATGAATGAGGTAACACAATGGGGCTTGAGCCTATGGTGCACTGGCGAAAGCCCTTGCATTTGCAGTATTAGGAACTGGGTGTATGTGGCGACATTCGTGGAAAAATGCTGTTTACGTTACTGCCAATGCAAATCAAACATTTCTTACTGCTGCAGCTTCACATTAAAAACATTTTACTGGAGAAACACAAGTTGACTTTTATTATGAAGGATAAGTAATGTTTGTCAGGGAGAACAGCACCGACCACTATCGGTCATAAAAATGCGGTCATTTTTGACAGTGGATCAGTTTGAAATATTGCAGGGAGTAATGGAGCAAAAAGAATGAGCACCCACAGTGGGCTGTTAGATGAAGAGCTGCAGGCGACAGGCTGCACACCTCCAACTTCTCAGCGAGGTAACCCACTCCTTTCACTGTGCCCTGCTGTTCACAGACTCATGTCGTGCAGCATAAAATCAGATCACTCTTTGAGTGAGGATTACAGTCTGACTACTTTATTAAAACAACAATAGTTTGTTTTGGTGCCCCCAAGATTCTGTGATCTGTAGTATTAAACCGCACTTGCTGTTACCACCAGTAACTACAGGTGTTGCCAAAACAATCAGGACTGAAATAATCCACCTCTCTTTTGCATGCATTAAAGGTTTTAATGCAAGTCATAACTTTTATTTACAAGCCTTCTTAAGCTTATTTTTTATTTTCTCAACAAAACTCATTATCCCATTGTAAAATATTTTGTCATTATACAGTAATTAACATGGTCAGAGTTAGGCAGGCCTTCCCCTTAAAGCTCAGCAAAATACCAACGGAGCGTGAATAAGGAACTGCATCCCTGAGTGCAGAAACTACAGAAGCAGGAAAGTAGATTTAAGTTTTTAGGCTGGAAGGCAAAACAGATAGAAAGGTTGGAAAACTGTTGATACTGCACTCTCCCATTTGATAATCTCCATGAATACTCAGAGAAACTGCAGTATCTACCAACAACATGTTCTTTCATCTTTCTGATCCATTTTAACTAAATTTGTTTAAAATTAACTTTAGTTTGAAAGTTAAGTACAGTCTATATTTTTGGGAATCAAGTGTTGCAAGTTTCTATCTGTCAATCCATCAATCAACGTGCCAATCCCAGCAGACATTGGGCGAGAGGCGGGGTACACCCTAGACAAGGCGACAGTTCTTCTCTTTCCAAATCCATTAATATTTATTGTAAAAACAGAAGGGGTGGTGATGGCACAGTGGTTAAGAAAGATGCCTTTGGTGTGAGAGACTTGGGTTCCCCCACTGTGACCCATCCACCATTGTGTCCGTGAGCAAGATACTTAATCCCTAGTTGCTCTGGAGGTGTGCAACCTCTGACATATATAGCAATTGTAAGCCGCTTTGGATAAAAGCGTCAGATAAATGTAATATAACACATTAATTTAGATTTTAATACATTAAATACTAAAGGTTTAGTGTGTAATATTTCTGAGGATCTATCGATATAAATGCAATATAAGATGCTGCACTGTTTTTGTTTCAGTGTTTGATCCACATCCATCAACCTACGGATGCTTTTGTATCTCCCCAGTATCTCCAGGCAGAGGACATTTAGAGGAATCACGTTTTCTGACGGCTCTTTCAGAGGTGTGTCAAGCAGTCAGCAGACTCTTTTAATGTTGTTCAGAGTTTTTCAAAGTAAAAGCTCAGTTAAACTTCAATACTGCATTACAGCAAGATGTCTATGAAGATTCTCAGTCATCCAGGTCATAGTTATCCAACGAAGGTTAAAGTCAAGGGCAACTGGACTTGGTTGAAGATACTGGAAGACGTTTCGTCCCTCATCCAAAGGACTTCTTCAGTTCTGACTGACTGGCAGGGAAACTCAGCTATTTAACCTCAGTGCATTACAGTAAACAAGCTTCTCATGCTTTTATTTTGTAGGCAAAACCACTAAAGAGGAAGTGATTATGTGAGTAACTATAGCTGTCATGACTGAGAGCTATTTCAGCACCGCTGAAATTGAAAAATTTTAATTTTTGCTGCTATCAAAGCACCATAATCTGGCAGTGGGCCAGATATTATTGTTGGCGGGCAGTTTTGGCGAGGGTCCATAATCACAGAGAGAATGAATGTGTTTCCCTCGTCAATGTTTGTATAAACTTTATCTAATGTGTGGTTTTTAATGGACTGTGGTGCAGAAACAGTCTTTCACACTCTTGGCTTACATTTTCCATGTTATCTGTCAGAGGCCAAGTCACAATAACATATGGTTTTACTGAATAATTAAGTAAATATAATTTCTTAATAAATCTACCTAAAGAAACCTGACTTCTTGACTGGCCACTCTCTGCTGTCTCAGAAGAGACACCTTTTGTGCTGTGTCAGCCCCCGTAGTTGTCCTACGCTCTTTGAAAGGTTAGGGGGCAGTGGTAGACTGGATAGATGATTGCAGTTCACAACCCTCACCACTAGATGCCACTAAATCTTACACACTGAAAGTTTGAGTATGTGATTTAAAGGTAGCTTAACCACAAAATTATAGAGTAAAAAATGAGATGGCAGCTACTGAGATTTTCTAAGCTTGCTAGCTTTAGCTAGAGTTTAGCTTCTTCTCCTTCATGAATTGACGTAGCTTCTACCTCATTTAATTTTTGTGGAATAACAAACTGAATAACCAAAATGTCAGTTAATCAAAATGGAGATGTTTCATTAACAGATAAAAAGAAGAAAATGAATAACCAAACCTACCTTTAGTTTTAGCTGAAGCTAGCTGCAGCTAAGAGGTACTTATCAGTGTATCAAAGACACAATCTACACTGGCTACGGGAGCCCATTAACTTCAAAAAAAGCACAGTGCTTTCTGCAATCGGGTCGGATCGCGGTCGGGTCACGTTCACTCCTTAAACGAATCGTGCCAGAGTTCGTTTGGAACCAGACCAACTCTTCAAGGAAGTATAGGTACGCTTATTTGGTACACTTTTGGTGGGCACCCGAGTGCAATTGCAGCATTCAAAAGGCCCCCTATAAGAGCAATTCACAGACCCTACATGAACGGCCAAGAAGGAGCTGCAGTACCCATCCTGGAGAAGGGAAACCCAGGGGCCCCTCCTGGAGCCCCACCTGTGAGAGGAGCTCGCTGGTGAGTGTCTGGCTGGGCCTTGACCCATGAAGCTCGGCTGGTTTGAAGGGAGCTTGAAGCAGAGCTGCTGCTCCTTTGTGTTGGAAGGAGCCTGATGAAGTGGTTCGGGCATCTGATCAGGATGCCTCCTGGGCAACTTCCTTTGTAGGTTTTCCCTGCACGTCCAACTGCGAGGAGACCCCGGGGTAGAACTTGCTGGAGGAATTACTTATCTCATCTGGCCTGGGAATGCCTCGAGATCCCCTTTGGAGAAGCTGGAAAACGTTCCAACGTCATGTTATTTGTTCTAATTGGCTGTTCTCAGCTAGGTCCTCCTGCTGCCATGTAAGGGCATGGAAGGTCAGTGAGTTTTGCTGGTGTGGTTGTTTCAGGGGTCTTTACTTTACCCTCAGGCTTTCCATGTTTACACATGAATGGATCTGAGGCAAAATACCTTTATCCATCAAGGCAACTCCGCTTCAATAGTCTGCTTCTTATTTTGTTTAGAAACAGCTAACTCATAGTGGTCCGCAATGAACAGCAGATTTTCCCTAGTACACAGATGAAACCCCTCCAATGCAGGAATTTCAACTAACTCCTCCAATTTAAATTTCATCTTCCAGAAAGCCAACAAAACTCAGCCCACAGCACAAAAGGCTGCTGCACTAAATAGCCTCAGCACACCCCACAGCAAAGTCCTATTTCACTAAAAAAAACAATAAAACTGCATTCACAAAATTACCTAAAACACTAAAGGCGATACACAGTACAAATGGCTAAAAACAAATTACCAATATATCTAGATTACCACAAGTTTGCTGCCACTAAGCCCCCAAATGCAGATGTCTCAAAACCACATTGAAAACTTTGAAAAAGTTGGGAGAGTGTAATAGTATATAACCCTGTTCTGTCAAACTTGTACACTTGTGTTTTTTTGCAATTCTATATTTACTGTATAAATCCAATACTAAACCAAACCAAACCTTTATTTTGTAAGAGCCTGTTGCTGAGGCGATAGACTGGCTCCACTGAAATGAATGAGAGTTTTTTCATGCAGGGCTCAAGATGCTCTGAACACAGCCTAACCATTACCATTAGATAACCTTCTGACCTAAACGGACACATCTCTATTTAAACTCTAACAATTAGCTAACAAAAAGCCCACAAAGTCTCATAATGCTGCAGAATTTCTGTAACCTCTCCGTTTAGCCTGCGCAGATGTGTCAGCCTTTACAATATGACGAACTACTGATTTACTGTTTCCTTTAATCATCTAAATGGATGGTAAATGAAGGCCACAGTTAATCTGTGTGTTTACTGTACGTGTGCCTCTATTGCAACATTAAAAGTTAAGTTTATTTTCTGTCTGAATACTGACACTCATTACTAAATGTGTAATGTGCTAATAGGAAAGTCCCTCTAGATTTAATGAAAGTTACAAATGGAATACATTACACATACACACTAAACACTAAACACACACACATGTAAACCTCCTCTCTGTGATGTACACTAGAACTGAGAGCTAAATGTCGCATCTTAAATCATTGATTCTACGGTTACCTTCATATGTAAATTCCACACTCTTATATTTTATTTAAGGCAAAAATAAACCATGCAGGAGTCTGCAGTGCGCACACACACACACACACACGGACATTGAATGTGTAGCAGCTACTCACCATTACCAAGATGAAAAGTCATCTCTTTGTGGCCTCTGATCTTCTGTTCTCTACATCCTGTTGGTGCACAGAGCTGGATAATGAGTCAGCGACAACGTTCCTGAATTATAAATCTGCATGGGTTCGATAATTTGATTTCAAACCGTGGCCTTGGATTCGTCACATAAGCAACAAGCTGCATTGCTTATGTGACTGATACAAGTCAGACTGAACGGTTTGACCGATGGATCTGTGAATGTATTTGTGTATAAATAAACTTTACATTCATTACTGGGCTCCACATATATAGTATGACCTTGTTCCTGGAATCAAGCCATGCAGAAACATGTTTTACTTAATACGGCTGAGATAATTCCGTTTACTGAGAAAGTCACAGCCACTGCAGTGTTAACATAGCTGTGTTCATTAGACAGTAATGCTATAGAAGACATTAAGTGGGCATTGAAAGACTGAGCAGCACTGTGGTAGCTCATAGGCTGCCATAATGCAACCATGATGCCCTTCAGGGTGATCCCAGTGGAGTTTTTTATTCTCTAGAATGGGCAGTATACCAAAGAAAAGTAGCATAGCATAGCAATGTGCAGGGATGTGCTAAACAGGTAGAGCAATGTTAAAGCTTTTCATCCTATACATTCTCCACATTAGAGCGAGAAAAGGCTAAATTGGAAAGGCTTCCACAGTCCCCTCAAGGCATTTTGATAAAGCAGCCTGGCCTTTGCTGTTTATGAGAAAGTGGTAAAAACCAAGAAAGTAATTCACACAAAATTTCCACAATGTGGTCTCCAAGTCATTATGGGTTTGTACGCTGGAACTAGAGCCACGACTTTGTTGTGGTTACAGCGACCTTGAACCTCTGCAAGGTCCTGAGCGAGATTTGATTTTGACACCGCTGACAGTGGTAACAGCAATTATTTTCCAGCAGCTATGAGTTTTACTACCACACCGAGAACCACTGGAAATAACATAATTCACCGCTGAATATCACAAGAGACAGGAAGTAATGAGCAGGAAACAAGTCACTGTTGACAGGGAAATCAAGACCTATGTTGATGAATAAATTCCCCCCCCCCCACACACACACACACACACACCAACATACATTTAATTTTTAACAGTTACAGATAAAGTCTATACTCCCCTTCTACTTTCTTTTAATTAGCCTATTATATAAGTCCAAATGAACCAAATTTACTGTATTTTGTTAAACAACTAGGTTTTGCCAACAGGTGATTAGCTTAGCTTGTCATTCCACCCAGCAGCTGTTTGTCAAAAAATAGTTACAGCTTGTAATTGCCCATAAAATCTCAAGTGTTTTTTCAGGTCTGCCTGTGGAAAGTTCAGTAAATGAGGAAAGTGTATTAAAGTGAGCTCTAAATGTGCTGGCAGGGGCACTTTTGAAGACAGAGCCAGGTTAGCATGTTTCTTTCCAGTGTTTATGCTAAACCAAGCAAAGCCTCCTGGCTTAAAGTCCCAAATCATTTTGCAGCGTCTTATATCCATCCATTGTTTGTCAGAGAAACAGGCTTAAATTGATGGGGAAGTCAAGTTTCGTTATTAGTAACGCTGAATTAATTTTATCTGACATGTCAGACACAGACAGATCAAGAGAAGGAACATCAAATTGGGGCCTGACGCAACAGGGATTTTCTGGGTTTGAAGTTTCTCAATCATCAACAGATTTCCTGGCTTCTATTTTTTTCAGACCCTAGCGAGTACCTTTTTTTCACTACATTGTTCCTGAGAATAGTTTATGCTAAAGGATTTCTCCAAATATAATCTTTAAGGTTGCAGTCACAGCAGGAGGTTTTAGTTCTTTACTAGAATGGTATCACATGACCAAACGGAAGTGTAAGGACTCAAAGCTGTTGCTATTGGGATCAAGAACAGAATCTGGTACATGCACTGATACAAAACGACAGTGAGCTCCCCTAATCCTCTGCTCTAATCCACATCTACTAAAGGCAACTTGCCCGCTTTTAGCAGAGGTACATTACTCGCCAGAACACCTGATTCAGCAGGCACAGTAGCCAAATGGCTGAAATCTACAGAATACAATTTGGAGAACATCCTATTATCATAATGTGATAATGAAAAATAGAAACTGGTCCCAGGATTGTGCAAACATACATTGTATTCAGTGACAGCTTTGTGAGACATTTTTAGATGCATTAAACTATTTATAATATCGCTGATATTTTCTCTTGTGTAGTGTAGTGTGTGCAAATGTGTATGTTCACAGTTTTCACTACAACACTCTAAAGGCTCTGTGCAATAATATACAGGTCTCAAAATGCATTTTATGTATGTGAAGGAATAAGCTGATAAAATATATAAGTCTCAGAACCAGTGTTCTAGTTCAACATTCTTCTTTGCTATTACAGCATTACATCCGTATTACAGGTGGGGAGTAAATCTGTTTCCCATTCAGCGACATAATCTCATGCATGTTAGGGATGATCTTAGATTCACTTATTACATGCAGGATTATCATGCTGACTGATGGAAAACGGTTTTACTTTGCAGAGGGAATTCTCGGGCCTGCAGGCCTCTGATAACAAGAACGCAAATTGGCAATGCCTTTAAAGAAAGTCGTTAAAAATGAAAGGGATGGGTGTTCTAAATTAGTCTTTGGGAGAGACGGCTTGTAATTTGATTGATGGCTTTTGCTGAATGTGTAATGATGACTATGATGACTCATTTGCGTAGACCTAATCTATCATCTAAAGTGCAACAAAGCATATCTGTAGTAAAGAAAGCTGAAAAATTTGATCAAGGGCATTTCTTCAAATTGACTGAAAAAAAAACCCCATTGGAAATAACATGAGATAAGCTTCATTATGTCTGCCTGTCTGATATCTTCTAAAAACAAAAGCTGAACAGATGACGTTAAATTAAAATGCTGGAGGTGGGACTTTTGCTTAGGATTTTAAATTGAAGTCTACAGAGTTGTTCACCATTGTGGCTGCAGGACAGTCTAACAATGATAACTTCCAGCCTCACTACCCCATTTAAACAGGTTTGGCACATCTATTCAATTCAATTAAATTTTATTTACATAGCGCCCAATCATAAGAGAAGTTATCTCATTGCATTTTTTATGGAGCCGGTCTTAACTGTATTCTACCGTACATTGAATGCACTGTCTTTGGCTGTTACCTGAGACAGAAAATAAGGCTCGCCAGCTCCAGCTCATTCCGTTTTGTGTTCCACCAAGGAGCACAATAATGGGGGTAATAACATCTGCAACACATGGACTCTTCAACTCAGTAATGGAGATTTGATTTACTTGTATCTGCCCTCTGGGTCTGAGTTGCCTGAGGCTGCAATCACGCACAAAGCTTTCATGCTGAGTTCCGGCTTCTCATATCTCTTTTTGTGTTTTACTGGGTTTTTGGTGTGCTGCAGCGGAGAACATAATTACTATTTATTTCTGAGATGTGTCAATAAGAGTGAGGGAAAACTAGTTAGATATCAGCTTGCGCGTTGCAGATTTGATGAGATGAGCCCGAGATCAGGATTGAAAATATGTTACTCTTTGCAGCTCTGACTGCTCATACTGAGACGTGCAGGAAAGATTGTAGCTGATCACACCCACAAACTGTTTCAGACACTCCCCTCTGGCAGGAGGCTGCGGCCCATCTGGACCAAACCCTCACGACACAAGAACATTTGCAGTGGGCCTCCTCAACAATAACCCCTGACCCTACATGTTACAACAACGTACACTTTGTGTAAATTGTGCAAATTCTTTATTGCTCATGTTGTGAATTTTTGCACATTCCTTGTTAAAGAGGTCATATTATGCTTTTTGGCTTGTTCCCTCTGAGTGAAAAAGTGAAAAAGCCCAAAGTCCAGCCCAAAGGGAGTTCCCATCTCCCACAGAAAACTCTGCTCTGAACTGCCTGAAAACGGCTCGTTTGTAGTCCAGCAAAATGCGCGTCATAAAGCGGCTAGTCCGACACACCCTCAAAAACACCGGTGGAAAAACAGTGAGCTGCAGCACACCTCTCCTCTCCCTTCCAAACACTAGCTACCCTCCAGGCAGTCAGTGGACATAAAGTTGTTCCTGTGATGTAGAGACAGAGCTCAGTTAAAACTTTATGAATGAAAGATACATTTGTTACAGATTAAAAACTCACCACTCTGAAACTCTCGCTCCAGTCCGTGTTGCCAAGCTGGTAAGGGGAACATGTACAGCTGAACTGAAGCTGTGCTTACCGGCTTCTCACGACCCGCCCTTCTCTGCTTCTGATTGGCTAGTAGTCCTAAACTAGGAACTGCTCATGTGCAACACCCAACAAAGATCATTTAGAGGCAACTAAATCACTAAAACAGAGCGTTCAACACAGGGTGAAAAGAGGAGCTGCAGCAATGTGCAGCATGACAAAATAATGAAACCATGCAAACCTGTCCTGGTACAGCCACTAAATAAAATGATGAACCTGAAAATGAGCATAATATGACCACTTTAATTATCCTTTTTTTGCATTTTTCTATTAATATTAGTATTTATTATGTTGAATATTTGACCATTTTTGATCTCTTTACTGTATGTAAACTGTTAGCAGAGGTGGGCAGTAATGAGATGAGTAAATTGTTCTTGTTACACTTTTACTCTTACTTGAGGAGTTTTTAAGAGAAAAATCATTACTTTTACTGCGCTACATTTGGAGAGATTCATTGCGGTACTTGGCTACTTATTTATTTATTTACTGCAGTCAAGCATCCACATGACTCTGTTAGAGCAGAATAATGGCTAAAGCTGCTGCATGGCAGTATGGCTTTTAAATAGAGCTAGCAGCAAATTTTTAGGCTACAGATTAAAATTTAGCACACTGTGTAGCCCCATCTCATCACAGTGCGTCCAATACCGACACTTTGTCAGGCTTTCTCAAAGCGTCGGTATGTGACACCCTGGGATGAGACTGTGTCGGTGCAGCAGGTTTCAGTTCTGAAGTCAGTACACCGTGCTGACAGAGAGCCGGGTCTGTTGTGTTAATGCTAATATGTTAAATAATAAATAGCTACACACAGTACATCAAGCTTAAAAACTCCTCCTGCTTTCTGCCTTAATGGAAATAACAAGCTAACAGTGTAAAGCAGTCTGCAACTTTAACTTGTCTTTAACTTCTCATGCTCACTGGTGTAGCCTGATGAAGACAGACCAGATTATGCACACACAAAAAAAGAGAAACTACTCTTAATTAATGTGGATGTGACTGATGTAATGTTTCAACCACAGATGATCTTCCTCAGGTAAACATGAAGAAGTGAACACACAAAATATTATGATACACCACAGCCTTATCTCCTAATTAGATTATTTTGCCAAATCGTAATTTAATATCGGAGATCACAAGAAAATATTATATTTATATTTTTAAACACTCATTTACTTATTGGACTATAATATTAATGCAATACGTTGTAATCACACTTGATGGTTATCCACTGGGAATATTATCCTGGTGTAAATGTGGCAGGTTATCTAATCAGGAGGCGATGAGGAAAATGTCCCATTGTTTTTTTAGTAAATATTATGGTACTTTTACTCAAGGAGTTATTTTGTTGACAACTTTTACCTCTACGTGAGTACTTGTTTTTGCAAAGTAACAGTACATTTACGTGAGTACAGTTTTGTGCAACTCTATCCACCTCTTCTTATGAGCACCAATATATTCCAAAGCTAATTTTCTGTATGTGAAAATGTACCTGGCAATAAGTGTGTGCAGTGTGCAGTGTGTACATCCAATTAACCACCATTCGAGAGGGATGGGAGGTGCAAAGAGAAACTCACAATGTGAGTTTGAGTAAGTGCTGCACAATATTTATCATTTCTGAATTACCTTAAATTGCTAGGATAATTTGATATTTAACAACTATCATCAAAATACTGTAGATCCACTCAAGAACATCATATGTAATTACTCAGAACACAAGACTGAAAATTGATAAGAACTCAAAATAGAGACAGAGGGAGGGAAACAGCGCGCTAGTGAGACAGAGAAATTAGCCCACAGGCTCGAGTTTATTATAGTCAGTGGCGGAAGAAGTACTCAAACTCTTTACTTAAGTAAAAGTACAACAATGTAAAAACACCCCATTAGAATTCAAAGTCCTGCATTCAACAGTGTACTTAAGTACAGAAGTATTGAAGTATTCCATGTGATGAATAATAATCAAATATCACATAAATAGAGAATTAATATTATTGCACCAGTGCATAAGTAGCACTGCAAGTAGCTAAAGTTTTAACTATATGTGCTTTACTTTATGTAAAGTTTGGTAGTTTACTTCAGTGGTCGGGACCCTCCAAAGGGTCACAAGATAAATCTGGGGGATTGTCAGATGATTAATGGAGTAGGAAAGAAAAAAAAATCATGTTCTGAAATACTGAATAATTTGACCACTTTTGGCCTCAAACTGTAAGTGAAACCATCCGAGGAGTTGTGAAGGGATATTTTTGGTGGAACTGCTAACAAATCATAGGCATCTGACATCGTGACTTGGAATACTTAAGTAAAGCACAGGGCTTGGGTGATGCACTTAGTTACTTTCCACGATACAGTTTATAAAAATGCAGCTCATAGAGAATACAGCCCATGGATCCTCCACAGTATCATACATACAGTGTGCCTATGTTACAGTAAAGAAATATTACCATATAACCAAATACAGTATCTCACAAAATGAAATATACAGTGAAAATAATGTGATTTAAATTAAAATGCAAAGGTTTTCTTATGTGGACTGCTGTATTACACTCTTGGAGGAACTCACTGTTTTTCCACCGGAGGGACCAGGGTCTAAATGTAGTTCTGGGGTCTTCATTTTACCCCCTAAAAAGTGGGACTTGCCTTGAAGTGAATTTCTGAATGCGCGAGCAGAGGCTACTGGCTTTAACTGGAGAATGTCGGCTGTTTGTCTGTTACTGCTCCTCTCTTTTCCACCGTTGTTTGCAAACCAATAAATCAGAAACAACAGTAAGAGAGCCACACAAGTCTCACCGAAGTCGCCTGAGATCAAACATCGCCATTAAATGTGTTGCTCGGGAAACAGCAGCCAGTGTGCAGCGGTGTGTTCACAGCGAACAGCTGATGGAGTTACGCTAAATACTGGGTCCTAAGTAATTGTTTTAAGTTTTCATCAGTCAGGAAGTTTTTACACAGAGCTGAAGTCGGTCTCTTTCTCTCCAAAACAAGCAGAACAGCGGATTACAGCAGGTAATTAAACATCCCGTTCCTCCAACGCTCAGGCGACACAGACGTGATGCTGCAGCTGATCTGCAGCTCTTGTCGGCTGGAAATGTTTTAATAACCTCCCAAACTGTCACAATTTTGTTTTTGTGTTGCTTTCTCTGCGCTGGAGTTATTTTAAGAACTTTATGGAACTTCATCCAGTTTGTTACAAATAAATCTGTAACAAACTTTATCGTGTGTCTCTTCATTATAGCTTCCACACAAAAAAGCTGCTTTAATGGTCAAGCTAAGCCTGTAGTTTTTCATTATATTCCATCAAATCTGATGTTCATTTATAAATGTTGCTCATGGATTGTGGTTACAAATAATGATGCCTGTGCATGGCTTTCTACAGCCAGGCCTACAGCCTAAGTCAGCCGGTTAATTTGCCTAATCTTCACAGGTCTTTAGACCACGGTGGAAATGCACATAACAGTGGGCTGAAGGAACCTTTTAGTTCCTTGAAAAGAGATCTGGGGTCAAAAGTCAACGGTACTTTTGGTCGAAAAGGGGATATAGATGGAAAATAATCTGTGGAAACTGAGTCATGTCCTCTATTACACATAAATCTCTCACTTTTGACAAATTATTTTTAGAATACCTGTTAGCTGAGGTGTGGCCTCAAGTCACATGACTTGAACTCAAGTCAGACTCGAGTCAATTTGACTCGACTCGACAAACTCACAAAAGACTTGCAACTCGACTTTAACTTACACCAATGACTTGTGACTTCATTTGACTTGAAAATACTTGATGCTTCCTCCAAGCCCAGAGATGTGTGCCATGAATCTCCTGAATCAACAGAGTACAAAAAGTCTGTTTTGGTACTGGTTATTAGTGCCGAACGACTAATCCTTCAGTAATCCCAACAAAGTAGTTTTTGGGGCAGGTGGTGATGAGAAACACAGTGATTTGTAAGTGATTTGTGGAAGGCACTGATAAATGATGTAATCCTGCCCATAGGGATGACACTAATAAATGCAATTAAAAACTACCTACATTGTTTTCCTAATAACGCTATAGTGAGAAATGTAATCGGTGCCTGGATTATGATGAATCAACGTTGTTTTTGATGGAATGAAGCTCATAATTTATGTACAGCACTAGACTTGTAAGGAGGTTTTTCGGGTCAGATGGTGGCTGTACAAAGTACCGGACTGTGGTCAGGGTTTGCAGCCTGTGGTTAAGTTTAGGCTAAAAAACATCTTGGTTTTGGTCACTAAAGCTAATTTCCCCCTTCATGAGTGTCCTGGAGGTGAATTTTTCTCACACGTTTAATTTATATTAAGCCTTACAGTTATGCATAAATAAGGATGTGGCTGAGTTGAGTGACAGGTTGGGTGCCTTCTCAAGTGGCTAGATGCTAGGGGGTTCATTTGGCCCCGCCTCACCTCCACATCAAGCCCATTTTTTGGCTTGCCAGAGTCAGGGATGATGAGATGAGATGCCGATAGCTGGAGCTGCTGGGAGTCGCCCACTTTGGCCCAATCCCAATCTCTACACTAAAGCCTAAACCCTGAACTCTCACAGACTGAGTTGACGTCACCTGGTAAGTGCCAGAGTGCGAGAGGCATGGTATTACGGGACAGCACTTTGCGACATATCACTTTACCTTGACAACGGCAAAAAAAATGTTATGCACAATCACGGGTGTGGGACTTTTTATTTTACGTTCTTTAGCAGTGTTCACCGCCAAGACACTTAAGATTGTCTGGTTTGAACGTATTCCAGGCTCTTATGCAGCTGAATGGACGAGACGTATAATTCAAATAATCTATTTAGTTGTTTTTATCAAAACAGCATCACACACACACATGTAAACTTCTTTTCCTTGTAGTTGTTCCTTCCATGTTTGTTTTCCTTTTTTAGCACCTCCCCATGCTTCCCCAGGTAACCCCATCTTTAACATCACAGTGCTATGAACTGTTGGTTATTCCCTCAGGCGAAGTCTGCAGAGATGCGGACTTAAAGAAAGTGTGCATTAAGGGCTCAAAAAGTAGCCTCTTACTTCAATCAGATCTCCTCAGTATTCTATTTTGCTGCCACTGTGCTGTAACTCCACTCTTCTTCAGTGATTCATGAGAGCCATTTCTTCACCTAGTGAAGCTCTTAGGATCTTGCTACCAGGCTGGGCATGTAGCTCTGCATTTGTCTTGCTGTCTATAAAGAGAATCATATTACCATCAGAAATTTTAATCACTCCAATCAGCAATTTTACAACTCAGGGTGAAGCCTAACCTGCAGCCTGCTCCAGACAGCACAGGTATCTCAGACAGCATGATGTTAATCCAGTCACGGTGAGATTACATTATTGCAGCAATATTCATTTATATATTTAGAGACCGATTTTAAAAATTACCCTGCTGTGACTATTTAGGAATGCATGGTCTGAATAAACCTCACTCCTGTATCAATGTCAAATTTGCTCTCAGACTCACCTTTCCATATGGATCCTGAACACCTAGTGAGGGAAAAGAGAGGAAGGGGTAATTAATGCGAGGAAGGCATGACAATGCATGCAATCATGGTGAAGTTTTTAGCCAATAACATCACAAAACGAGTACAGGCTGCCAAAGTACAGTTCCCTAATGGCTGCTTTATGTGACATCAATACTCTCATCTTCTCATGAGATTGGATATACAGGGTATAATGCTCCACTTTTGAAACAACCCCTAGCTCACAATGCTGCTGCATGGATTTCAAATCCAATTATCGCAGCAGCCGATCACAGGACAGCTGAATTCAAAATACCCTGCGCATAAAACGTAGACTTAACTTAGTGTACTTCTGGTACAGTGCATTTTTTGCTTCGTTCTAATGATTTCAAAGGGTTAATGCCACATTTCTGTGTTGTGGGTGGAAAGCCAACCTTCCACTGTATTATTCCAGAAAAAATTACAGAAACACTGAAGAACTTGGAAAAGTATTTCTACTACTGAAGCCATGAGAGTGTCTCTCAAAAAAAGCATATGAGCTTAAGGAGCTAATAAATATAGAAAAAATAGTAAACTAAACGTGTTCATTCTATAAAGAGACAGAAATGTGAGACAGAAATGGAACCTGCATACTTGATTGAATTGAAGCCATAAAACTTAAACTGTTGTGCACTGAAGTTGCATTAGCTGGTAGTGTGGATACTGGCAATTATGGCTCGCATTTTCTCAGTGTAATTCCAAAACAGTCTATACTTTTCTTATCATCTCAGTTTAAGGAGTATTGAAAGGAAAGCATGGCAATTCTCTGCTTGTGCTCCCTTTTACATTCATCATTTCAATGGTGATCTCCCCTGACGGCTGTGCTGATGAGCTGCAACGATGATGGATATGTAGATCTGTCTTTAGCTCTGCTCCTAATGTGCGGCCTCATCTCTCCAGATGGAAATGGATGAATTTGAGGTCCTGATGGTGCATATTTTCAAAAAAAGAGACCCCTGTCATGCACTGAGAATGGGATTGCAAATAGCAATATGAAATAGAGGTAGCTTGAATAAGCTACTGTTGCATAAAGCAAAAATATCAGTGCAACTGGAAAATCCACTTTAATCTCTGTCTTTATAAGAATTATTGTGTAGTGTGGAGATGGTGTGAATTTCTAATATTTGCCTGAAAATAGCCGTGGTGCTGACTATACACTAAAACGTGTCAAAAACAATCAACTGGCAGGGTTCAGCGTGCAGTTAAAATCTGCAGGCTTTGACATTATTCAGAGGAGAGAGCATCTCTAATGCAGGGAGCTCTTTTGAAAAAGCATGTTTTTCTGTCCCCTGCACTGTGAAACAAGGAAGCTAGCTGACGAAAAGAACAGTAAATTGGGAGAAAGTGGATTATGCTGTTTGTAGCTTTGCCCCGCAAATCAGCAGCCAAGGTTTTTCAGTACATCTACTGCAATATAGTTAATGACCACAAGTGCAACCAGCCTTTAACACTTATAAGCAAACTGGATCTTTAAGTTACATACCTAATATAGTTTCTGGGTATTTACCTCCCTTAGGGGTTTGTTCCAGGAATATATTATTTGAGGCAAAAAGAGGTTTGGTGTTTAAAATGAAGGGTGACCTCATTAGCCCATCTCACAATCAGAAAAAATATACTTTTACCATGGTAATGAAGAGTCACTCATCTTAAAGGTGATTTGGCCCTTCTAACATTTCAAAGTGTAATTCACAACTGCCGTAAATAAGGACAGCCGATTCTGGTGCTATATAAATATATGTATATATATATATTCAGAATACATACTTGCCTAAAAAATGTGCATGAAGTGGAGTGTTTGGACTTGGACAATAATGGATACAATAATGGATTGTACTGAGGTTAACTGATAACTGTTGAGAATATTTCTTAAGGGGCTTAAGTGATGTAAGACCAGCTTAAAGACATAAGCTGACCCCACAAGTGTTCACTGATCTTCCAGCTGTTTCTCCCACGTAACTGTCCTTGTTAGGGAGACAACAGTTAGACTGATAAGGTAGAGACAGTAGCTCAGGCGTCAGGCTAGCAGATATCAGTGTTCTCTGGGAATCTGAGTCTTACAAGAATGTTTACAAGAACTCACTGGCTCCACAGATTAGAGTACAAGTCATGGATAGTGATAGATTCCAACAGGACGACGCATTGGAGTCTAAACATCAGATTAATTCGTTGTTCTAGGTTAAGACCAGCTGAAGATGACCTAATAGGGAAACATACAGGAACTAGGGGGAAGAGAGAAACATAAAAGGGACCTAAAGATGTCATCCTACAGATTTGGTGTTGGCATTTGACGTGTTCTTCACATGTTGTACGCTGGCACTGTATCTCCTTGGCCGGGCTCAATAAACCATGCTATGTTAAGTCTTCATCAGTCTCAAACTTCTTCACACCTTAACCTGGCTCACAATATTTCTTCTAACAATAAAGTTATGTTGACGGAATTAAAAAGGCGAATCTCGGAAATGTGGGAGTGCAGCTCCGGACCGTCTTTGCAGTGCACACAACGGAGACGTGTGGTTCTCCATATATATATAATTGCCTGCAACGGACGGGCCACACTGCCTACAATATAAACACAGCATTCCCCATAGCATTCCCCTTGTACCGCAACCACCTGCCCACATCCTGGTTAAACTTACATTTGTTCACTGCAGAGGCTCTATCCACAACGTGGAGGAGTATAAATGCGTGTACTTGCTAAATAGCCAGCTAGGCAAACACAAAGCCCTCTCTCTCTATCTCAAACGAGAGGGATTCACCGGGATTCACAGCAGTCAGACAGACTATATTTTGAACGATTAGCGGCCAGGTTATGGTAGGTTGCAGTATTAACTTTAAGGGCATTTTTGCGAGTTTCAACGGTTGTGCTGTAGAGCTGCTAATGATGAATAACCTTGCACTCGCACAAATGCAACCATGTGAAATTTTAACTTGCACACTTCGAAAAAATAGTTGCATACGCGACCACAATGGTCACAGTCTGGAGCCCTGACGTGTAGAACCCGTTATTTTAATCCGCTCTGTCCACAGTCTTTCATCCTTTATGTTTTATACAAGCACAGTTAACATTAGCTCGACATTTAGCCAAATGTTACAAACAAGCTACAAAGCTGTATGCCTGTAGCATAGATTGGTCTGTAGTCTTGCAATTTGGCACACTCAGCTGCTGGCTGAGACAAACCAGCCGCTCCTCTCTACCAGGTAATGTTACCTGCAGGCACAGCAGAGAGTGAGGAGGAGGAGGATTCTTTCTAAACCTCACTCAGTATTGTAATGTCAGACACTGAGTTTATATACTGGCTTTGCTGTTGTAAACTTGTAGTTGAATTGAAAATATTAATTTTAATCCTGTAATGAATCAAGGCAGCTACTATGCAAACTTCATTATTTGTTTATGACAAGTCATATCATCATCTCAATACTGAACAATGTTCCCTTATACTGTCCAGGCCGTCCTCATGCCTTAGTTCGCTTCATTTCTTATTTGGTTGTTTGCTGCGAGCTGTACGTGCGAAGCGGACAAAGGCTTTGCTACATGTCACTAAAGACAAAGATAAGGAGGAAGTGAAATGCCATTCAAGATTCAAGTTAATTTCTTGTAAGGGGGGTCCACAACATGCTCAATGCTAAAGCACCTCAACATTGCAGCAGTAAAAGGAAAAATGCAGTATTTTCAACTGTCTTTGAGTCGAAACACCTCATCTTTCCACCAAAAAATAGAAATGTATTGATAGTGGTATCGATAAAGACTCGGATCGTTAAGCAGTCTCGATGATGGTATCAATATCAATGAAAACAGTAAAATAAAGCCCTAGCTGCATGCTAGCTACTTAATAGGCTTCTTTTTCCTCGTACAGCACTAAAATACACAACATGGCCAGGTTTGGACCAGTTGTACACAGTAAAGTCTGTTCTCATGGTCAGTGTGATGGAACATCATTTCCATCCTGAGCTGGTGGACAAGGTGAAGAATCTTCATTTAACTTCAGGGTAAGCTGTTGAAGATGTTTTAGAGTTAATTTTATATATTAAAAGCTTCTTAAATACATTTTTTAATTTACACATTTTTTACCTTCAGTTTTCCTGGCCTCTTCAAATGTGGAAAAGGCTGAGGATGGACCTGGGAGAGAGATACAGAGAGACAGCAAATGGGCTCGAGAGAGATGGAAAAACACAAGATGACTGTCATTTACCCACTGGACAGCCCCATCACCTCAGCAGAGAGAGAGAGATTTAGGCTTCAAATTTAATTTGTGATTTGTGAACTGTAAATTCTGTGCGCAAAAGTTGCAACAGCCATATGCGGCTTTACACAATCCTGCGCGTGGATCTGTGCGGCTGTGGCTCAGGAGGTAGAGCGGGCTGGCCATTAATCGGAAGGTCGGCGGTTCAATCCCTGGCTCCCCCTGGTTGCGTGTCGAAGTGTCCTTGGGCAAGATACTGAACCCCGAATTGCCCCTGGCGGCTGTTCCGCCAGTGTATGAGTGAGTGTGAATAATGTTAGTTTCCTTTTGAGCACTTAGGCTCAGTGTATGAATGTGTGTGACTGGTGAATGCAGATGTAGTGTAAAAAGCGCTTTGAGTGGTCGAAAAGACTAGAAAGGCGCTATACAAGTACGGAGCATTTACAACTCTTTTCCTCTTGTGATATTTGCCAGTCATATGCCGTCATAGACAAATGCTTTATTGTCTTACAGTGAAATGTATCTGGTGTTCCCTCTTTATTTGTAAGCAAAACCTCTTAATGAAAATGGAAATTGCCTGGTATAATTTTTTCCAGATCTCCCCAGACCTTTTCTTTCACAGCACTAGTACAGTGTCCTCTTCAGCCACCGTGAAATGTGGATCCAGCTTAGTCAGTATGGGGAGAATTTTGCCACATGTGGGGGACTTCTCATTGGATACACAGGGGGTCGAGGTGTACAGCAACTTCATGATTTTGATGCTTTCTGGAAGTCGTCATCTCTGAGCCTTTCTAGTCTGGGGGAAAAAATTTGATCTTCTTGTCCATCACCTCACTTGTCTTTCTCCGTCGTTGGTCAAGTAATTTCTAATGGCACTGATGCTGTAAACCTTCTGTGCTGCCAGGTTTAGGGTATGGGCAAAGCACCCCTCCTGTAAAAGCTTCACATTCTTCAGCGCAGCATCCATATTGCTGACGTTTTTTTTACTGTGGCAGCTACAACTTTAGTGTTTATCTGGAGTTCCTCCAGAATGCCATTTACCTCGTCTGCTACCAAGGGACCTGTCTGTGACTCATACACAGCTTTGGTGATTAGCACCTTCTGTTTAACGTGGCCACGACTGATGTATTGCAAAGTAACTGTTAAATAGTGGTCCTGTGACACACTGGTCCACCCATCACATGTACTAGCAGCCTTACTCACTTGTGCTAACTCCTGAATAACATTTTGTTTCTCAACAAAGTACCATGCAGGAATAAGAGTATTGGACAGGTAATCCCTGGATGGGAGTCGGTAACGAGGATTAAGGGCAGCGGTCACCTTCTTATTTGTCAAAGCAGCTTTCTTTGCCAAGATGAATACCGTCACTGACACTGCAGTAGTAAATGTTCTACTGTTACTAGCTGGAGAGCTAAAACACACAAACATAATAAATGGTAAATATTTTAGAAATCACTTGTTAGTATAAATGCAAGAATTGCAAACAACTGTACCTTAGCCTACTAACCTGCGGAAAAGCCGCAGTCATTGTCGTGAAAATCAATGGTCCCCACCTTGCTAGGAGTCAGAGTTGGACTAGAGTTGGTCTCAAGCAAGCCGTCGAACACGGTGCCGTCCTCTGCTTTTAAATTGGTTCGATGCGTTCAACCCTTTTAACGAAATAATAAAATTAAAACTTTGTTGCATGTTCTGGTGTGAAAATCCTTTCTTGTAAAATACAGCCACACATTTGAGAGTTTTGCTTTAGGCATTTTAGCTAGCTAATATGTTAAAGGGGCTATATTTAGTTTATTATTAATAAATAAAATTTTTACTGCCTTATTGTTAATAGGCTCTAACCCACTTAGAAATGAAGCACACGCCTATTTTCTCTGTTAATTGGAACGTTAGTTACATACTGTAACTCCAGATTCTATGAGTGTAGGCGCAACTCTCTCAGGCTATCGCTAGTGGGTTTATCCCACGCACGCACAACACTGAAGAACTTTGTTCACGCCCACCAGCGGTGTGGCCATCAACCACGGTCTCTGAGCACAGCCTCCTTCGGGATCTTATGGCCGTTGATCAGGCCCAGCGGCAGCCAACCAATCACCGCTAGCCGCCAGTGGAGGGGATACCGCAGTGTCGGAAGACACCGTCCGCCAAGAGGGATCCAAGTCAGGACATCCTGGAGCTGCAGGTGCATCTGTTGCTTGGACCAGAGTGTTGTGAGACAGGGCTGCAGCCTACAGCCCTAATCAAGCCTCTCTTCCAACCATGGACCACCACTTTGGACCAGGTGGACTGGTGCTTCGGTGTCAAGCAGGAGGAAAGCCGTGGAAGGATAGAGGGGTCCCACAGAACTGAGTCCCAAATGGTAGCGTTAGTGCTGAGAGAGGCAATCTACGGTATTTGGCCTGTACTGAGGCCACATCCACTAAGCCGGTCAGGAGAGAGTCTTTCCCTTTGATTTCCTCTAAAAGCTGACGGATGTCTTCTGTAAAGTCAGCAATCTTTTTGTTTGCTTTCTTAAGTAGTATACAGTCCTCACGGGGCATAGTTGTTTTGGCTAGCTTAGCTGCTGGAGCGTTGTAGTTGTAGTGATCAGTAGCGTTTTTGCAGCTTGTACGGTTGTCTAGTTTAAAATCCATATCAAATGATTAAAATCCTTAACCCACATAAAAACATAAGTTAAATGAAAATGATCTAAAACATGTAACAAAGAAGTATAGATTAAAACTGGATAAAAGTCAGGTTTAAGATAAAGCCTGGTAGCTACAGAAAAGTAACATTGATGAGCAACATGCATACTTTGTGATAACAAAAATCACCCGATCTTCTCCCTACTCCGTCTCTGCCGGTGGGGAGGGCAGACAAGAGTACCAGCTTGTGAGAAGTCCCGGTACTACAAAGAGTAAAATGTAATAGTGCCGGAACTGGTCGCTGGCCGAATCACGGACATTTTTGGCGATTTAGAAATCCTTGCCGGATGCAGGACATGTCCAGGAAAAAGAGGACAGATGGTCACCCTAGCTAAACCTCTGTCTGCTAAACCTCTGGCTATTTTTGTTAACTTTGCTAACACAGCCAAACTTCAACGACATAGCAAGCCAGCTAATAAGTTCTAGTCCAACTTATAGTCCAACAGCAAGAAGGCCAGCTCAGCATCTATCTGGCATCCTTTCAGCAAAATTAGTACATAATGTTGCTTTAAAAAAACAATGATCTTATTGTTAGGCAATTATTTTGTGATTTCCTTTTGGTCTTGAGAAGAAAATATTTCCACTTACTGCCTTGCATTTGAAGACGAGAACACAAGGTAAGCTTCAGATCAGTATTGGATCTTGATCAAAGGCATTTATTCAACCCAGTCTCCCAGAAATGTCCTTCATATATTACTAATTTGCAACACCAAATACATTCTGAGACAAAAGTAATGGCATCTAAATTCCAACATAACATAACACAAAGAAGAAACACAACTGATGACAACAATGAACACAACTGCCAAGTCCCAAAATGTTAATACTGAATCTCCTAAAAGTTGTAAAAAAAACTTTTTTATGATATGTTTGGCATAGGGCTGGATGATTTCACCTAAAATCAAAAACACAATTAATTTAACATTTTACCTCCATTACGATTATTGAACGATTATTTTGTTTTTGAGTGTTGTTTTTTGTTGTTGCTTTGTTTGTCCTTATAGTTCACTGACAAGGTTTGTACTGTAAATATTTAAATAAACTATTAAAGCTTGGTTTATTTATTTTTTTTATTCACAGATTTTAAAAATCGATTATCTTAATGTTAATTTATAAGGTAATGTTGACGTCCACATTTGGTGCATGCCGCTGCTGAATTATGAGTAACGCTACTAAAATTTCACTCCATTATTAATGTCAATGCGGAACTACTGGAAAGTGAAGCCAGTTAGCGCCTGCTAACATCTCCCTGCGCTTCAAACTCCGTTCTGGAAGCTGACCGGGACTGGACAGGGCACAGTCACGTGACCACACACACGCAGTAGTATGTTTTTAAATAGGAACACACAGAGGGGAAAATATTAATAGGATTAAATAATAATAAACCAAAATAACCGACTTTCAGTTTCGATTACTTTTCAAATAATCTTCCAGCCCTAGTTTGGCAATCAAACGCAGACCAGAGTTAATTCAGGTTAAAGGAGCATTTATTCAAAACCAGTGCAAACACATAGGCTAAGCAGATGACGTTCTGGTTGGTCAGAGGGTTTGTGGTCCGGGTTCCAATACTCTGGGTCTTGTGGTCCTGGTGAATGATCCGAGTCCGGGGGCCAGGCTGGTATTCTGCGGTCAAGACAGAGAAACACAAGGGATTGGAAGGTTGATCTGGTTTTCAAAGGTGAGTAGATTGCAGGATGTGGAACAGGTGTGCTTGATTGACATGATGCGCATCAGGTGAGTAGACCGGAGCACTGGCGACCACGCCCACCAGCGGCCTCAGAGTGTGAGGGAGAGAGCAGAAACAGAGACAGACGCAAATCACACACCAAGCACACAGCAGACGTACCAAAAAAGGGGAAAAGAACTCAAACTTATTAATGTTAATGTGTTAACTACATTAACACGCATACCAGAAAGAAGGCCAGGGTCACGACCGGGGGTTGGTGACATGTGGTGTTTTTTGGTCTCTCAATACTCTCTCAAGACTTCCCTACCCTCTAAAATAATAATAATGATCTTTTTTTTTATAAATAACTTCTCTACACACAAGGCAGGAATGTCATAAGCAGATCATAAAACAATTTCAAGCAAATCATTGCAAATAAAACAAATAAATAAAACCAGCAAATCAAGTAAAATCAGGAAAAACTCTCCAATAGTTTGTTTTAAGAAGAGATTTAAAAGAGACTTTGTTTATAAAAAGTAACTAGAGACAAATCTAGTGAGTTATTCAGTCCATAAGGGGGAAAGTGGGAAATAAATAATATATTCCCCTGCATGCTGCTCAGAATAATCTCAGTCAGTAAAAAATATAAAAGTCAGCAAAAATAATTGTCCTAAAACTGACCCCTGTGGGACACCATACTTGAAAGGAACAAAGGATGACATGTGGTTATTAATGTTGACAGAGAACCGCCTGTTAAAAAGGTATGAAGGGAACAATTTTTAAATTCCTACCAAGTGCTTCAGCCTGTTTAACAGAATGTTGTAATCAATTATATCAAAGGCCGTGCTAAGGTCCAGAAGAACAAGGAGCTCTACGACGCAGAATAATAAGCTTATAAACTTTGGCTTTGGCTGATTTTTGTTTTTGTTGTTGTTGGTTTTGGTATTTCACGTTGTTGACAATAAGAACAATACAGAATATCACCACGTAAATTTTGCCACTAGATGTATTTGAGGCAGCAATTAAGTTAAAAACATATTTAACAAATCAAATTAGTAGTATATACATGTAATGTCTAGGAGATGTTTGTGTTATCACCGGAGACTAAATTCAGACCCTGCGGTTAAAAGAAGGCCTATAGATTTAAAAGAGAAAATTATACAAGAAATGAATGCTAATTAAAGAAGGAAGGTTATCTATAAAACATAATTTAGATATTCATTTTATTTATCACAGTTTGATCCATCATTGTGGAAAACAGTGTCAGCCCTGATCGGAAATCTGGAAGCCAAGGCACGTGCTGTATCTGCAATGTCATCAAAATATTCTCTCTGAAGTTGGTCAGAGAGGAAGAGACTGTAAATACTGTGACAGCACCTGGGTTGATTCTCCTGTGATATTGAAACATTTTTAGCAAACTGTCGACGAGGGAAAGTCATTTGAAGCTGACTGTCTGCCTTTGAGACCAGGCTCTATAATCCTCTGTGAAATATCTAAGCCTGACCTGGGCTGCCATGAAATAAACTTAATTTTCTTGTTAATGCATTAAACAAGAGCCTATATTTGAAAGTGTGAAGCCAGTCTCTCTGTCATCATGGCAACAGCGACTGACCTATTTGGATTTTGTTTTGAGAATGATTCTCCTTTGAACCCTACAGAAATGGATTTACATTTTAATGTAACGCAGTGTGTCATTGATCCTTGGAGGGTGTTTTTGCTTTCCTCAAGGTCTGTCGAATATTGATTATTGTCATTATCAAGATGTCTACCTATTATTCTGACATTGAGTAATAAATATTCTATTCTTTTAAAGTGTATATACAGTATCTATATATAGTATTTATAGAATTTTGATAGCTGCAGAGATCTAGGAAACGCACAAGAGAAGGGATGACTATCTAACCTGGGTTGCTGTGGCTAATTTTGGTATTTTTAAACCTGGGCCCTCTTTCCACATATTTTGGTGTGGAAATGACTAGTAGGTACAAAACGTTTAGGATGGCTTTAGCCAGCAGCTGTGAAACATCTGCAGTTGTGCAACGTATTCCTTTGGAGCAATTGTGCCCGTCAAAATACCGTCCACAAAAAGTGCTTCTTTTTGCCACTGACAGGCTCAGACTGTTTTACAAGGTGTCTGACGACATCATGGAAAGGATCCCTATGAGTGACTCCCGGTGACATCCTTTGTTTTTAACAAGAAACACAAGTCTCGCTCAAGGACAATCCTCGCTCTGAAATCTCGTGAGAGGCGAGTTGTTGCAGCAAACGCTGGTGGAAACGAGGGAGAGGAGTTTGTTGTGTACGTAGAGGAAATCCTAGCACTTTATTTCCTAAAGTTAGTCCAAAACAATAATCTCCTCTCTCCAACTCTGGATGGAACAGAAGTCATTCTTCCGGGATTGGGATGGGACAGAAGTATTTCTGTGGGAGTGGGATGGGACACCTCTTGTGTCACCCTCAAGTTTCCACCATCATCTTCCTGCAACAACTTGCCTCTCATGAGATTTCAGAGCGAGAATCCTTGGATGAGACTTCTGAAACAAAGGTGTCACCAGGAGACACTCATAGGGATCCTTTCCATGATGTTACCAGAGACCTGGTTTAACAGTCTGAGCCTGTCAGTGGCGAAAAGAAGCACTTTTTGTGGATGTAATTTTGACAAGCCTAATTGCCCCACAGGAAAACATTGCAGCCACTGCAGCTGATTTGTGGTGGCAACTTATTATTTACCTTCACTAACTGATCCTACTGTGTGTGGGGGATGAAAAGGGTTAAATATGAGTTTTGCTGTTAAGGAATATTTCATCTTATCTTATTTTCATCAGAAATTTAACATCAGATTAGACAAAGCAGTTCATTCACTTTCCCAATCTTCCCCCTGAACTTGCCTTAGCAAATCTTCTGGAGCTTGTCCTGTAACAGACATGTTACTTCTATTAAACAGAACTTATTTAAATCTTTTGGGTACTAATTCAAGTTGTGTGAGGAAATAAGAACTTTGCACCAAAAAAGCAAATTAGTTAAAAACTACTAGTGTTACTATTAGTGTGCAATGGTTTAATTCAATGCAAAATTTTTCAATATCACCAAATGGATCACACCAATGCTAAATTAGTAAAAATTTTTGATACTTGTATCAGATGCAGGGGCTCCCCACCAATACACATGATTGGAACAGGTCCCAATTTACATTACTAATGGAGAAAAATAACTTAAATATTGCAAACTGCTTTTAACATAATTATTAAATGTAATGCAACATTAAGTCATAACCGATTTACAGGGATTTTAGAAGTTTTTAAAATTATAGGCCTTACTTTACTCTGGGCTTCCTAAAAACTTTCTGTAGCCAGAATTTGGGAAATCCCACTAACACACATACACTTTATATGTTTTTTATTTATCCATCTATTGATTTCTTTATTAATACAACTTGGAGAATCAAGATAATCAGTCTATTTGCCTAAATGTGCATGATTTATGATTAGAAACATAACTTTGGTTAGCCAGATAACAATCCACTAATGTTATTGGTCTGCAGGATTTACCCACTAAGTTGCTATGGTAATCTTTTTTTAAGAGCTACTTATAGGCTAATAGCAGAAAACTAACTTTTTATAAATTAGATTAAATGTAGCTGTCATAAACTTTAAAGTTTAACAAATACACTTTAGATTGGATGATATATTTAAGCATTTGCTGCTGTTTGTGCCAGTGCTTTTGGTGTATTTGAGGCGACGCTTTTTTTGACATTTTGAAAACCAAACGCTGATGCAGAAATCCCGAACAAGAGTTTCACAAGGCAACAAGACGCAACTTTCTTTAGCTTAAGGCAAGAACACTTCTCTGCATTTATTAAAAGTTAACGGAAACTCAGGCATTGTGTGGACTTTATTCACGTTTTCACAGCTGAGGACCACTTCTTTTTCTTTCTTTTTTTTTTTTTTGTGAATATGGCCATTGTCGTGAAAGGGTAGCCTGATGTGGTGCCTGCCTCCCCGATTCTTTCCGGTCGCGTCTTCCCCCTCCTTTTCCATGTATTATTCAAGTTGCGACCAAAGAGCTCCGCCGTTTGAGACGGAGTGCTTGTTGACGTCAGCAAACTTCTCCCGCAGCTGTGGAGCCGAGGAGGAGGAGGAGGAGGAGGAGGAGAGCGAAGGAGCCTGCCGCCGCCGCTGCTGCTGCTGCTGCTGGATGTGGACCTGTCTGCGGAGCGCCGTGGACCGCGTACGTGGGCTCTTTTTTCCCCCCTACGGGACTGTTCGGACTTCTTCTCGTTCCAGCGTGAGTAAAAGGCGGTCTGCTTTTCTTCCTGTCTGCCTGCACGGACATTCCCTCACTGCTGTGACTGTTCGGAGTTAGCGGTCGAGTTTCTCCGCTGCTGGCAACAATCTTTTGTGTAGTGCTGTGCGATATGTTGTTTGCCCTGAAAAGTCGAAGTTGACATTAGTTTTTGTGGACCGCTCTTCGTGTCTTTTCTTCCTCTGTTTCTGTACGAAATATGCTACATTAGGGTTTCCGTGTTAAACACACTCCCGACCTAACGGGAAACTTTGTTGCGCAAGTCCGTGCAAGGTGGACTCTGGGCTAACGTGTCGAGTTTGCGTCGCTGTTTTTTTGCTCGACAATACGTTACCTTTCACTAGTTGTTGTGACTTTTAAGTTAAAAAACAAAACAAAAAAAACGGCGAATAACTGCGCGACATCCCCTCATTTTGACCCCGTTCCTGTCATTTCACAGGTCGCTTTTCGTGGCAGAAAATCTGGCGCTGTCATTTTCATTCGCGGTGACGTTAGATCTTTTCTTTTCTTTTCTTTTATTATTTTAGTTAGTGATGGAGGGACATAATGGGGTGTAATGAAAACATTTTGGGATATTAGAAATATCTTACACTGTCTGTAGTCTGTCGAAATATAAACGAGAAAGCACAGACACATTTCAGACACATTTATTCTAAAGCAGTGACCAAATCTAAACTGTCTTTTGAGTATTTGTCACTATGTCAGAGGTGGCTCATATTTGATGTCAGTGTGTTTAGATACATAGAGTGTGCATGTGTGTGTTGAGGTCCTCGCTTTTGTTATTTTCCCAGACATGAGAATCATTGAGACCAGTGCCACTCAACCTTCAAAATGAACAAGGATCTATTAAATGGCATTTACCTTCCATCTTCACTTCACTCAGATATCCTGCCTGCATAATTGTTTTCAGCGGGGGTTCAGCACCACCATAGCTTTGTAAATTGTCTGCCATTGTGTGCTGTGAGATATTAATAACTTATGGATACACCCATTACTTTGAGGGTGGATGAGCATCTGCCTGTGTAGTACTACCTCCAGTTTCTGTCTCACAGTTCTCATTTCATGGCTGAGAAGTCACCATTTTCTATGCTTGTGAAATACAGGTTTTTGCAGATTTGTTGAAGTCAGCAATAACCATTGTTTTGCAAATGTACATTTTCAATCTGCAGCCTGCCTTTTAACAGGTTGATGGCGTAACACTCGTTGAACAAGCCTTGGATGTTTTTCAGCCACTGGCAGTAATTGAATAGCTGCTCGCCAAGTGGCTCATATGGTATGCTGTGGAAATCAGCATGAATTAGCCTTGAGGAGTCTACAAATTGCAATTCAGGACAGCAGTTTTTTATGTTCCCAGTAGTCTGCCAGGACTGGAACAAGGTGGTCACGGAGATCTGATTTCAAGTAGAGTTAAATAAAGGTCATGGAAATTAAATTGAAAGTCTTATTCAGCTAAAACAGTCCTGCTCGGCACCCCACCACAAAGCATTAAAGAGTGTCATTGAAATATCAGCAGTGTCATATTGACTTTTTTAAACAATTCTGCTGTCATTTGTGCCCAAATGCCATCAATCCAGGTGCATTTACTGCACCTCCTGACAAGTGCCCCATATCCTAAGACATGGAATTGCTGCTAATGTTGTAAAGCAAAGAACGCTCAAGCAGGAAAAATCTCCTGCAAAATGCATGGAATTCACTGTTGTTTGAGAGTAAAATAAATAGGTTTCACAGGGACACATCACTTTGAATTGGAACATGACGGTGGTGATGTTAATGTTAATGACATGGGAAACTGTGTACACGATATTCTTGGTGTTCAAGTGGTAAGTTGTGAGAACGCCGCTGCAAGGCAACGGCAACGTGGACGCCAGAAGGGAAAAAAGTACATTAAGTTACTGTGGCCGTCTAGAAGCCGCAGAGACTAACAATTTCGCAAGCTAGCCAGCAAAGAATGTAATGCAGGAAATGCAAAGGCATGATGAAATGGTGAGGCAGTTGGGGATAGCAACAGTCAACAGGATTACTTTTGATTCTGAATGGATTTCTTAGCAGATTTGTGGAGTTTATCCTCAGTGGACTTCAGAGTGAGTAGCCTGCTGCAAAGAATTAGAGTAAGTTGTGATTCCACTAATTGTGTCCGACATCTGTGTGTTCAGATTTGACCAAATGATGGCCCCCGAGAGGATGGGCTGTGGATTTTGGTGTGAATAACATGCACCAGGTCCAGAGGGTTAAATGTAGCAGTACTACACAGTGGCTTAAATTTAGCCTACCTTTAGCAGAATTGCTGCCAGGAAATCAATTAGTACAGGTGATGAGCACAATCAGTCACCTGCTGAGCCGAAGCAGACGCATCCTGACACGCATTGTTATCAGTGCAGGCCCTAGGTGATGGTTTAAACTGTAGCCTCACTCTATAAACATGTGGCCTGTGGCTGTGTGATGAAGCGCCTCCGCTTGTTTTTCCTGAAGCTTAATAAGCCTCATATTTAGAGCAGGACTAGTCGATCTGAAAAATAATTTGCATCTATTTTGAGAATCGATTCATCGTTTCAGTCATTTTCCAAGTAAAAATAGTGTCAAATTAGAGGATTTGCTGGGGAGGGAGTTAACTGATTATCTTCAAAACTATGAAAACTAGGGACGCACCGAAATTTCTTGGCCAAAACCGAATATAATGAAAATCTTTCCCGGATACCGAACAAGGTTTTTCCATTCCAAAATTTGTTCCTTTTATTTTGCTTTTTTTTTTTTTTTACCACTGCATAAATTAAATAGTCAAAATTAGCTTTTTCCCCAGTGTTTCCCACAGGATTTGGAGAGACTATGGTGGAGGGGGTCCGAGGCTCGATAGGGTCCTGTAAATTAAATGAGTCCACTTACTTTTAATGGACACATGTAATATTTTTTTAGACTTTCTGTGAATATAATCCAATTAATCTTATTGCCATACTGTGTAGACACCTTATTTTGAAAACCGGACATTGTCACATGTTTCCTCGCGCTAAATTCATCAAGTCCGACCCAATTATTAATAATGTTGTATGTGGTTCTCATATCGCGTAACATGAAGACTTCACAGCCTCTCTTCAGGTAGGAGACTCATACTGCAACACTTGTCTTTGTAAACCGAGAAACTGAGAGGATAAAGTTGCTAACCCGCCTGTCAGCTCGCTCTGGGCCGTTTCATTGGATTTACCATAAAGGCTTTAATACGTGTGCACTCCAAATTTAGGTGCACACGTATTAGGTGTAGTTTAAACTTCTTCTCACAAACCAGTAACAGAAACAATCAAAGCGGGTCAGATCGTTTGTTGCCTTTCCCAAGAAGTCAGCCACAGATGGAGCGGATGTGCTAGGAGACAATTCAGCAGAACAGCGTCTGCAAACGGCGATTTCTGTTTCCACAGGCTGGTTAGTGCCTACTATGACCAGTAAACTGATCTTAATGTGTCTGCAAATGGCAATCTTTGCGTCTTTCACGGACACTTTAGAATGTTTCCACACTGCCGACATGTCAACTTAATTGTTTTTGTAAAAATATATTCAGTCTTTTGACTTATTAGGCCGAACGTGAAGTGCTGTTTTTGCTTTTTCATGCTGATTAATTTTGGTGGCCGAGCTTTTGGTGCATCCTTAATGAAAACAAGACATTTTATGGTGTAACCTTTCGCCATTTGTGGAAATGTTGCAGAATAACAATGATTTGCTTAATTTTACTAAAATCCACCATAGGCCACATGTACCTGGTGTGTTTAGACAAGGCTGTTGCTTAAATGTGACTTGCTCTGTTATTAATTTGCAGGATGTGTGGTTTGCGAGGGCAACACGACGGTATGAAGTGTTTTGGGTTTTTTTGTTGACATGGAAGTTCCCATCAAGAAAGCGGTCCTGAATGTATAGACTTATGGGTGTAGTCGGCTTGTCATCATGTGTTACACTGACCCCAGCCTCTGTATGTGTGCGGTCCTGTTGTCTGTAGGACACGTGGATCTTGTATAATATAGTGACTGCGATTACAGGAGTGGCGTTCCCATGTTGATTGATGACGTGTGAGAAATGACCAGGTCTCGGCACATTCGGCGGTTAGTTAGGAGAATCAACCTCTTGCTTCTGTAACGTTGACGGCACTCATGTTTACCTCTCATCGCCTGCCTTCAAAAGGTGCAGCAGGCACTTCATCTATCAATGCAAGATCACAGTGACTGATAGCATCATTACCATCAGCCCATGCTCCCCGTTCCTCACTGTCACCAAAAACTCTATTACAGCAGCTTCATCTTGCTGTTTGTTGTCAGATTGCTGGAAAGCTGAAGTGACTTCAGCCTCATACTCGCTCGGAAACATCAAACAGCTTTTCATCCACCATCACCATTTCAGCTGCTACCTCTGTAATCAAAATTGAGCAGGGAGATTACACGACTGCGTATCGCTGGCTCAATTTTCTTATCGTCATCCCTATGTCAAAACAAAATCCTTCTCATAGGCTAAAACCACTCCAGTGACCTGTCTAAGTCAAGATAATTGATATTTTTGTCTTGCGGAGCTAAGGCGTTGACTCCCACAAATGTCAAAGCCTTCTGTATTCCCATCTCTGTGATTGAATTAATCCTCTCAGCATTTATTATACATCTCAATTAATCATGGGCTTTTGCAAATGAGACACTGAAGGAGCCTTCGGGTCTATGCATGGTACTGCATGTTTCCGTACTCGTGTCCTGCTTCTTTTGTCTTTCGTGGATGAGACTGGTATTGTTTTTTTTAAATAGAGGCTCCTTTCCAGCGCTAATGGCTCGTCTTTGTTGTCTATATGATGTGTCATTCTGGAATTGTGTTAAGACGTACAAAGAGAAAAAAATAAATTGATAGAGCTAAGTCCCAGGCACTTAAATAGGTACATTTTACATTCAGTGCTTTGACGTTTGAACAGAAAATACCACTTTTGTACAATTTTCTAAAGCATTTTAATTGAGCCTCATAGCTTACCAAAGAGGTGGTGTAATGGTATGATGATTGAAACATTACTGGACAGTTGTTTTTATTCTATTTCAATAAAATGTGCAATACAATGTAAGGTTCTAGCTGCGTAATTGAATCTAAATACTTTTGTTTACTAACCTCACTTCTAGTTTGAATTCTTCTTCGATACGTGGGTCATTGACAAAGAGTCAAACCACACTAGAACTGAAATGAAATGTGTTAGTGAGGATGCACGGATCCATATTTTTCTGTCTCTATTGCAATTCTGATACTTGGACATGAACTCATTGTAATCCTTTTTCTATAAGATAACGCTGGCACCAAAAAAGAGGTTGGCAGCCTAATATGACCGATTGGTCATGACGATACCTGGTCTGCTAAACAAGGTCAGTATTGGGGCTGATTCGGAATCTGTTTGATTTTTACTCTTTTGATAATTGAAAAAAAACTTGCAAGGATTTTCAGCTTTTCTATAATAGTAAACTGAATATCTTTGGGTTTTGGGCCATGTGTTGGACAAAACAAGCCATTTGAAAATGTCACGAAGGACTTTAGGAGATCATGACCGTGAATAAAATAGTGATTTCTTCTCACTATTTTCTGACATTTAATGGTCCAAATGAAGTATGATGTTAATTTAAACTCTGTATAGTTCAGTCTTTAGTTAGTGTAGTTTTTTAGCTGGGTCTGTCACCGACTTGGCTTTCCAGTTCAGAATCTACCAATCAAATTCTTTGATTGGTCAAAGTCAGCCTATGGAGAACACTGACAGCTCTACCAAAGTTTCTGATATTGCTTTTGTAGTTCTTAACAAACTGGTACTAAATAAATGATGATGTATTTTCTTTACAAGGAAGATTATATGGATTATAATCACAGTGGTGTTGATCTGGAATCACATCACTGCCTGTTGACTCAAAACGAGGGTTGTTGAGGTAATGGAATCATGTCCACTTACAGAAAATGGGACTAGAGAAAACATAACTAAAACCAAATAAACAAGTCTGTATCATGGACATTTTCTTGTCTGGACAGACAAGTTTACCACAGTTGGAACTGCTCCCTTAAAATGCCAAATGAGTCAAGGGCAAATAAATCTGCCAAATAGGTGAATGAAACAAGGTGCTGGTCCTAATGAAAACTTTCAGTGTGATTAATGAACCATCTTATTGGCCTTGCTCCTTGGATGCCACATTACAGAAAAGAATGGAAATGGCTTTTCTGTAGAACACTTCCCATAGTTGTGCCTTATTGTATCCACAAAGCATCAGCATTTACTGCCTCAGTAGTGCAGTCGTTACGATATGTTTTTAGTGTTATGATCTGATGAAGCTTATAAAACACACAGGATGAGTATATTGATTTCTTCACAGTACCTACATATGCAATATAAAGCTTCAGTCTCATCGGTAGTGCTTTAAAAGGTCAGCTGCAAATATGGTCAAAGTTGAAATGGCTGGCTGGGGGATAAACTGAATTGTCAAGAGTTAGTGCTGACACTGAGGTAGGCAGGAGAGCTGTGCCACAGGAAACAATAGGTCAGTCAGTGCAGATCTGTTCTGCCTTTGATCAGGGTCCGAGCCTTCACATGTGCTTGATTGAGAATCTCTTCTGTGTGTAATGTGGGGGGACTCATTAGTTCCCATAGCCGTTAACAAATCTGTAAATTACACACAATGACTTTTTAATGATGATGATTATTTAACATGCATGTATTTAATTGGAAGTTACATACTAAAACAAGACAGCAGGGTGATGGCCGATATATATAATGCTGATATGATTCCAATATCCCATGCAGAGAATAATCTTATATACAAGGTTTTGATACATAGCTTGCCCCAAATAAAAAGCAGACACTAAGGCTACGTTCACTCTGCAGGCCAATGATTTTTTTGCTCATATGTGACTCAGATCTGATCTTTTTATGACAGTGTAAACAGGCCAAGCGAAAAAACTCCACATAAGCGAACACATTACATTTATTCATTTAGCTGACGCTTTTATCCAAAGCGACTTACAATTGCTATACATGTCAGAGGTCACACGCCTCTGGAGCAACGAGGGGTTAAGTGTCTCGCTCAGGGACACAATGGTGGATGGCTCACAGTGGGGGATTGAACTCGGGTCTCTCACACCAAAGGCATGCGTCTTATCCGTTGCGCCACCACCACCTCATGTCATAATTTGGGAGAAATGTGACTCATGAGAGGACAATGAAAAACGGGATTGTCCCGCGAGCTAACCGGAGCTATGTTGCTCCTTGTTTACTTCCGTAGCCTGCAACAGCGTGCTGCGTGTGACGTCGTGTTATTCTTCTGCGCATGCGGGTCACTTTCAGGCCGCGGACAGTTCACACTGGTATGGGCCACATTTAAACTGTAATGTGACCTGTGAAACCAAAAGAATTGAGGGGAATTGAGCATTATGGCCTCCACGTAGCCTAAGGGACAGCTCCCGCGATCGAAACGCTGTTGCCAACTCTCTACCAGTGGACACATTTCCACCGTTGCACAGTATACATCGTCATATCGCCCAACCCTAATATTCTGTTCATGTTAGCCATATAAGCTAATTATGTTAGTAGCCTGTCCAGTAAATCAGCTGGCTGATATTATTAGCCAATATCAGCTCATATATGATGGTACTGGCATATAGTTTTCATAGTGTCAAAAGCCAGCATTAAGGGATCCTAATTAAAAACCAAAACCAAGTATACCATACTCATATAGCCATCCTGATAATAGGAATGATCCTGTTTCAACTGGAGAAATACCAAACAACTAAATGGTTAAGATTAAAATTAAATTCCTGTTGGGCAACTCATTGGTCTGTAATTTCGCACTACAACATTGTCGAACGATACTAATGATTATTACTTGGTTTATAGAATAATGATAAATATGCACCACAAGATCTAGTCCTAGAGCCCAAGGTGATGTCAGTTTTCACTTTCAAATAATATATAACAGAGAAAAGTAGTACATTCTGTGTACTTTTATGTGTACCTTTTGCTTGAAAGATGACTTGTGGGATTTCTTGATTATCGTTGCGCATTATGTCAATTAATCGACTCATCATTTAAGCCCTAAACTTTTCAGCTCTTACAGTAGTATATATTTTGGTTGAATATTTCAAACTGCCATTTGGATATTTCAATCATGTCACTTGAAAGTCATTTGCAGCAAAAGGTGAGTTTTGTAGAGTTAACTCTTACTCTTAAAATTAGTGTCAGAATCTAACATCTCTTTAAACATTGGGTGCTTAGACATATGAAGAAAGTGTGCTTTTGTATTAATAACCATCTCTTGCCCGTTGACATTTGGTCTTAGGGATGGGTCAGATTGATCTTGTAAGTAAATGACAACTGAGACAAGGGAAGCCGGTGATGGGAGAAAATGAGCGGGCGAGCTGATGAGAACAAAGCTCCCACCAGTCTCATTACATTACTGCTTTCAAACAGTGATTTCAGACTCCCTCTGATTTGAGGCAAATCAGAACCGCTGATTTGATTTAATGTGGTGTACATCTTCGTCTCTGTGTGCGGCGCTGCATGCTGTGTCCCGTTTCTGCCTCTCTCTCTCTCTCTTATACATTCTTGCCCTGCTTGTCTGAATCCAGTGTATGGCATTTGTAAATCTAAAATGCCTCCAAAATTGTAATTAGTCATACATTTGCAGATGTTTAGCAATTTATTTGCTTTAGTCTTTTAGAGTGGTTGTCCGTATTTACACAGTGAAGTGTTTAAATGTAGTAACTTGTGCGTGTTTTTGTGTCATTGAAGGTTGGGTCACAGCTGAATGTCAATGAGGTTTGCTTGTCATAGTTTAGTCTTACATTTTGATTAATGAAAGTCTCTCCACAATGTAATTTCCTGATGAATGTGCCTCTGCCTTTGTAAGAGATAAGCTGATGGGATGAGAAACATGGCTTCTCACAATTAGTGCTCATAGCTATCAACATTTCGTAGTCAGTCAGTCACTCAGTCAGTTAGCAGTTTTGATCTTTTGCATCGTTCCTTATACCTTCGTCCTTATCTTGGCAGCGAGCTCCCTGACATGTTCACAGGAGATGACTTTTAATTTGCTGTGGAAGTCAACATTGCTAAACTAACCACAGGGTGATGTGTATTGTTCGCTTACATTGTTTGAGTACATTTGTATTCCTACAGCCCTGTGCATGATCAAGACCCTGTGGCAGCTTATTTGACTCAGGACTTGCCCCTACTGTAGTGCAGACTAAGCTATCCACACTTTCACTTCACAAACATTCAATGTAAACACTTGGATTGCACAAAGCATCTGAAAGACAACTATGGGACGTCCATTAAGAAGTAAATATAACTTTATTTCTGTGGCTTTAGCTGCTTATCAGCATACATATGGAGGTTGGCTGTACACAGGACAGGCTACTCCATCAGAAGCCTAAAGCATACACTGCATCATTAATACAGTACATATGGAAAGTATACCAATCTCCCATTCACTTGACTTCTGTGGCTTTTGCATAGAGGATGTCAGATTTAAATATAAATGAACCGTCAAGCCCTTGCCAAAGGAGTTCAGACTATGCTGGCTGTGCCGCCAGGTAAATCTCTCTGTACTCTACTGTGTTATACCGGAGTTTTGTAAATCTGGTGTCTGTGGCGACATTCCCACGCTGGCAAAAGTGATGTGTTTTTCGCCAACCAGTAATGGTTGGTTTATCAGAGCTGAAGGGGGGGGCAGCAGCAGCTCTGTATGGCAGAGCCTATACGTCAGCAGTGAGCTGTCAGAAGGGGGAGACAAAAGTTCTGCACTGCAGGTAATATAAAACTCTATTCAAAAATCTATTCATTCCCAAAAATATTCAAGTAAAAGTAAGAAAAAGTTTCTCTATTTGTAGTCTGTATTACAACTGTACAGCTTAACGTAGTTGTGCCTTTACTTTAATCTGATTGGCTGCTGAAGACTGCTGCCTATGTTCAGCTTTCAGAAGTTTGACAAAAGAGTTGCCAAGCTTTTGAGTTTTGTTTCACTGCTGAAATCAACAGACATCAAATTCACCTTCAATTGACATTTTACTGAACACTATGTAGACTGTCAGTCAAATTGGCAAACCACCTAAACAAACTATGCTTTACTAGAAGGCTGAGAAGGTTATATTTCATGTTCATTCTGACCGCACATTCTTCTTTGTATCAATACTAGTGTATGTGTGGGAAATTGCATGTTCAGGGTTTTTGTGTACGTTGTTAATACATCTGGGCCCTGGTCTCAAAATATGTCTACATTTTCTGCACTTTGTTATCGGGATGCCACACAGTGAACTGGCTAGATGAAGATTTGCTGGTGACAGGCGCATGATGTATTTTACGCATTATTTCTGTGACATTTCTCTTACGGCGTGGGTATCCCAACCATATGGAAATTTGGCACAGCAGGCCCCTCCGTGTGCCGACCTGCATCTCTTGTTTAGTCACATGTCAGATTACCAATAAAACGCACAGTGCAGATGAAGGCCTCGGATATCTGCATTTTGTCATAGCATCACAGATTGTGTTCAGCATCTGTGGAGCTGACAGAAAGCATTTAGAGCTGATGGCTCTGAGCAAATCAGACAGGGAGACAGACTAACGCTGTCGGCATTGGTGTTCCAATTTGGCTGAGGCTTTATAACGCATGTCTTCTTGATCCACCACTTCCAAAGACATCACTGGCATACGCCTGTCCAAGGCGTCCCCAGTTAATTCAAGAAGCCATCACGTTGTGGGCGAAAACAGACCGCTTTTTATGGCCCTTTTATTTCTTCATGAGTACCATTAATTTCATGGGCCAGGCCTCAGTGCTTTGCAGCCGGAATTTTTTTTATCCGCTTGAGACAACATGACTACATTATCCTCTTTCTGGTAATGAATTGGCAGGAGTTATGTGTGTTTTATTGGTATTGTTTAGCACTTCAGTTGGGTGGCCGATTCCTCTGTTCATTCTCTGAGTAAACTCCATATCTCATCCTCGCAGGCCTGAATGGCTATTTATGTGTTCTAGATGTTTTGCCAAGGCTGCAGTCTGGAGTAAAACTCATCCTCCTCAAGTACATTATTTATTTTCTTCTACACTATCAGCCTGGAAGCTTCCTCCATAAAGATCATTCACATTAAGACTAATTAGATTTATTTAGGCTCAGTACAATGCCGCCTCCCTGTGCAAACACAGTCATGAATTCACTGTTATTCTATTGCAGTTTGTGCTCTAAGTGACTACAACATAAACCGTCTTTATCCCTTTGACATATACTTGGCTGTCTCACTTCTATCACTTTCTTGTGGTTTGTTCACAGAGACAAAAAAGCGAAGAACTGTTTGACAATGTCAGACCTATATACAGTTTTCCTTTGCGTGCATTGAAATAACAGTCCTCTGAAAACAAAAATACTTCTGTGTTGTGAAAAGCTTCTTGAGTTCTTTCCCCCCTCTTCAGTGCTTTCAGTTGTACATTTTCTCTAATCCCAATTAGAAGAAGTATGGGGGGGGGGAAAAACACATCATTTTATTGTCAATATCGTCATATTGTTGGTGAGATCTACCCCTTTCTCTGGTCAGACAAACATAATAATTTAAATAATAATTTAAACACAGAATCATTAAAGGCTTAATGAACAGGATTTTCCTAAAAACCAATGTATTGACTTGTACAAAAACTTATCCCTCTCAATCAAGTGTTTGGCGGTGTATCTACAGAGACCCTACCCTCTTCATGTCTTTCCTTATTATTCTGCTGTGAGCGAGCAGGGAGTGAGGTCGGGACTCTATAAAAACAGAGCGACCAGGTTACATCGATGTCTCCGTCCTTGTCCTCTGCTCTCTGTCTGTGTCAGGGATGTAGAAAGAGCTGCAGGTCTCTGTGTCTGTATGAGCGAGGGCGGGGCTGAGCTACACACATGCAGAGTATGTGCTTCGGCCACATTCACACTAGGGTTGTAACGATACACCAAATCAACGTTTCGGTTCAGACCTCGACTTGTGAGCCACGGTTCGGTTCATACCTCGGATCCTCCCCCCTCAATCATGACTGGACCAAAATAGTCACGCAGCTGGAAGTATCTTATCATTTGTTTTTTTTTTTTTGCTTTATCCAGCTCACCAGCTTGGTTGGTGGTTGCTTGGAAAGCTTGCCTGGCAGTGTGGCTAAAAATGAGGCCTGTGAGGAAATCGGGTGTGTAATTGCCACACTAACAGCAGTTCGGGTCAGCTCTTTATGCAGAGCTGAGATACAGACCTGAGGGTGGCTCCTGACAGACTGTTGATGCAAGCTTTGCTGGATGGAGACTCCGTGGACCACCGCCACAGCAGTCAAGATCATTACCCAGAAAGAATTATAAAATGAAATTGCGGCTGAATTATATGCTGTGCACACTCCCCATTTAAGATATAATTACTTCTCCCGTGTCTCAAACTACCACTTTGAGAGAGGAGATTGTTCTGCAAACTGTGCATCAGCCCTAACCATCTCTCGCATGGAACCCTGTCAGATTAACCTTCCACGCTGACAACTCCACAATTATGTGTGAAATAAGCCCACTGTAAGCAGCTGATTGTGTCTTAGCAACACAGTAGTTACAATCTGAAATGTATGTGTGTTATGTAAAAGTAGGGCTGTCCCCGACTACAGATTTCCCCAGTCAACTAAAAGTCATTAGTTAAAGACAGTAGTTGACATATATTTGGGGGTATTAGAAAATATTTTGAGTTCCAGGGCTGAGAAAGAATGTTATAACATTGTTATCTCTACTATCACTGCTACTTTACAGAGAAATACAAACCCATAATATTGGGCCTGAGTACTGTATTCCCTGTTGTCTCGGAGGCTGTGTTGGGTCCCAGTCTGTGTTCACTTGGAGGCCTGGTTCCGTTGCTCCTGTTTGTTGTACTCATTCCGGTGCGACTCCCTTGCGGCATTCACAATGGGTCCCTTGCCCTGGGCCTGAAAACCTTTTCCTCCCAGTGGTCCAAAGCTCCTGTGCTAGTGATGTAGACAAACACCAACACTCCACTGGTACTCCGAGCTCCCAGTCCGGGTAAAGTCAGCTAATAGGACCGCTAACTGAGCTAACTAGCTAATGGCAGCTAGAGTTAGCAGCAACAATCCCTTGATTCTTTCGTCTGGGTTGCAAGGTGCAGGTCCCGAATGGAGTTTGAGGTTTTAGTTGTTGTTTTTTCTACAACTTCCAACCAATGAAAAGATTGTTAAAAGGTTTAGTCAATTATTAGGTGGCTGCCTTAATTTAGTTAGCCCTAATAAGTACATAGACCTTTGTTTATCACATTATTCTTAATTGACTTACACTATACTGCCAAAAGTTTTAGGACACCCCTCCGAATCATTGAATTCAGGTGTTCCAATCACTTCCACGACCACTGTTGTATAAAATCAAGCGCCTAGGCATTCAGACTGCTTCTACAAACATTTGTGAAAAAATGGGTGGCTCAGGAGCTCGGTGAATTTAAGCACGTTACTGTGATAGGTTGTCCCCTGTGCAAGTCCATTCGTGAAATTTCCTCACCACTAAATATTCCTCGGTCAACTGTTTATGGTATTATAACTAAGTGGAAGCGATTAGGAACAACAGAAACTCAGCCACGAAGTGGTAGGTCACATAAAATCACAAAATGGGGTCAGCGCATGCTGAGACAGTGGACAGAAGTCTCCAACTTTCTGCAGAGTCATTAGATACAGACGTCCAAACATCTTGTGGCCTTCGTCTTAGCTCAAGAACAGTGCTTAGAGAGCTTCATGGAATGACTTTCCATGGCTGATCAGCTGCATCCAAGCCTTACATCACCAAGTGCAATGCAAAGCGTCAGATGCAGTGGTGTAAAGCATGCCGCCACTGGACACTAGAGCAGTGGAGACGTGTTCTCTGGAGTGATGAATCACGCTTCTCTGTCTGGCAATCCGACGGACGACTCTGGGTTTGGTGGTTGCCGGGAGAACGGTACTTGCCTGACTGCACTGTTCCCAGTGTAAAGTTTGGTGGATTATTATGGCGTGGGGTTGTTTTTCAGGGGTTGGGCTTGGCCCCTTGTTAATGCTTCAGCATACCAAGACATTATGGCAGGGCTCGAGACTAACAGTGTCCTGTCGTCCTGGGGACGATAGAAAATGTGTTTGGGACGAAGAGAAATCTTCTGTAGGACGCCTCTAGGAAAGGGATTGTGTTTATTTATTACGCTTAGCAAATGACAAACTAATCCGACAGCGCTGACTACAACGGAGGCCGTCTTCTCACACTGTTACTACAGTCACGCCAGACTCACACAGGTCACAAATGGCTCGTTGACCTCTCAATCGCGCTGTGTAGGCTAGTGTTAAGTGCCACACATCAATCTTGTCACACAGTGGAAAAACAAATCAATATTCTGATAGCGACGACTAGCGGCGAGAATCCTCTCGACCCAGTTGATGAAACTCGTTATACGGCGTGATTGTAAAGTAACCCGTGCACTCTGAGACGCTGCCAGAAGACTTGCTGGTAGAGTTTTGCATTATAAACATCTAAAACCTGAAGCACAATCTGGCTCTGTTTGGGACTGTGAGCTGCACTTTATCGGAGCTGCAGAAGTTAACATGAGGATTTGTGCCGAGATGTCTGCCTGATTGGCAGGGATGGTTTCAGTTTCTACCTCTGTGCAGTCTGAAGGGGAGCACAGCAGAGTATAGGTCAGGTAGACTTAAATAATGATGTTAGTCTCATAATAATTTTGATTTTCTTCTGGACATGTCAGAGAACACAGATATGTGCAGAGTCCTGACCCCAACCCGATAGAACACCTTTGAGCAGAGACTGCGAGCCAGGCCTTCTCGTCCAACATCTGTGCCTGACCTCACAAATGCGGTTCTAGAAGAATGGTCAAAAATTATTTTGATGCTTTCCTTTGGTGTGAGAGACCCGGGTTCAACTCCCCACTGTGACCTGTCCACCAATGTGTCCCTGAGCAAGACACTTAACCTCTTGTTGCTCCAGAGGCGTTCAACCTCTGACATATATAGCAATTGTAAGTCGCTTTGGATAAAAGCGTCAGCTAAATGTTAAATGTACATTTTGGCTCAGTTGTTATTTAATTTGCATCATGACACCACAAATATTTTGGCCACAGTTAACAAACTGTAGGCCTTTTATACAGATTTTTATATTGGAAACCCACATACATTCATCTATGGTTATTGTGACTTTTAATTTTTTAATGACATACTTGCAGAGTAGTCTGTTTCAGGGAATGAAAAGATGCATAAATGGAGCTCTCACAGCTTTGTCTTTTTATAATGGACTGCCATTTCCAGAAAAGGCCCATTCTTTAATCACTTTAGAAACCCAAAACACTGCCTTCAAACTTCCCTTGACGTGAGGAAAATTAGAAGTCAGAAATTTCAGACACTTAGCTGAGGTCTTTAGTCACACTACTGTGACCAAAAGGAGTGCCACTACTTGGGGGGGAAACAAAATACAAGGGGATGGTCACGCTCTGCATCCCTGCTTTAGGCGCAGATAGCCTACATTTGTATTGACTTATTTTTGGATACCTCGGCTGACCAATGTTGTTGTTCATCTGTCAGTTTAAGATGTATCGTAGCCAGTGTCAACATGTGGGAATGCCCTCCAGACTGAAGTTTGTCTTCATTGACAGTTTCTCATAAAAGGTGTACAATAAACAGGCTTTACTAATGCATCTTCTCTAGCTTCCCCCCGCACAAACAATAGGTATTCAGACTACTGTGATCTTCACAAAGAGCACATTTTTCCCCGTCTTTATCTTGACCTTTAAAAGCCGATGTCCCGACTTTGTCATTTGGTTTCCACCAGCTGGGCTCATCCCTTTTCCCTCCCAGGCTTCTTTCTTCTCCCAGGCTTTGCTGTTTCACCCCTGATTGTGTCTCCTTCATCTGTCACCCCCTCGCTGTCCGAGAGGAACAGACAGAGATGGATGCTAATCACTTCGCCTATGTGCCCATCCACCCCACTGCCTAGTCAACAAGCTCAGCCCAGGCTCCCCCTGCTACTCTGAGTGAGCTGCTCTCCTCACTTCTAACACCACGGTCACTGTTGGTAAAGTTGCTGTGCCCCATTATTGTAATCACTGCACCTGACATAAATAATGATGCACACAAAAATAAAAAAGAAAGAAGAAATGTATGTGCATTTCTAGTTTTTCTGAATCAATACCTCAAACTAAAATACATATCAGAGACCTTGTTTGTTTCAGCTGTCTCTCTGATGTGAAATACAAAGTGACTTTCACTGGCCTCTAATTTGCTATTCATGAAGTGTTTATAAAGTGCAGGAAATGAAACACACACAGAGTCAAACATATTAAATATTGATGTTTTGTGGCCCAAAACCATTTATTTACTTAGCTGAAAGACGAGGCGCTGGCTGGGAGAGGTCTCCTGATGAAGCTACCTCAAAATAACCACTTTGATCTCGGCGGGTCTCATGTCGGGTTTGTTTTCACAGATGGCTTTGTTGTGTTTATGGCTGTGGTTTGCTGCTTATGATAATTGCTTGAAATATTTCTGGGTGGCTGATTAAAATTCATGTTGCACTAACTATTAGAATTGGGTCCACCCCATTCCCAATTCATAAAACCTTTTGTAACATTCTGTTTGGGTTATTTGGTTAAAGGAAATGCTTTTTTGATGTGACATGCAGTATCATAAATTTAGTTTTTAAATTTTAACATTATTATTAGCTTTGTGGTTGACATTTTATTTCTAAACAATGTATTGGGCTTCTCTGCAGTCCTGGTTTGGAATTCAGAAATCCATTTTCAGTAATGAGCTGCTGAATTCCTTTTGTCATGAAACATTTCAAGCAATTAAATATTGATGAAAGTCAATCACATGGCAGCTGGAGTTGGAAATGAACTTTCTTTTCCTAAATCTACCAGCCACTTTCTTATTTCATACTGTCAGTATGTAACTGCACGTGGAAAAAATAAAATAAAACAAGATCTACAATTTTATTTCACAAATGTTGATAGCTGAACTCGAAACACCCCTTCCTTCAGTGCTCCCTCAGAAGCTCCACCTCCCAGATTTCAAATCTCTCAGGTTTCTCAGGATCACACGGTCATAAAGTGTAACCGAAGGTGCCGGAGATCAGCGACAGCTCCACCTGGAGTCGTGGAAAAATGAAAAAATATGTTGGAGATCTAATTTAGGCAGACGTCACAGTTTTGATCACCTGAAAATCACCAAGGATGACGAAGCAGTTTGCAGTGTTACAAACTGCCTGTGACTGTAGCGGAGTTGGGGACAGTCTTAAAAGTGTAATACAATCCATTTCAATCATAAAACATAAAACTTTTTGCTTTTTCAACATAGTGACCACCCACCAGTGACCAACATTTCACACCTGTGAGTTTATAAAGAAAAGTTACGAAAATTAAGTTACTTAATTAAATACTTCCCAAATAAAATAAGCGTCAGACAAGTGAATGATGAATAAAAGGATGTTTTGCTCCCTTTGCATCTTAAAGGGGCTATATGTAAGTTTTTTATTTTAATAAATCAATTGTCTTATTGTCAATGGGCTCAAAATTCACTTAAAAATGAAACACACGCCTGTTTTCTCCGTTGCTTGAATCAGCCACTATTCTGCTTTTAATGTGGGGTCTCCGGTTCGGATTCAGCTCTGTGTCGAATCAGAACAAAGTGAGCATTAATATAGCTGGAGAAACAAAGAGAAAGTCATGTTAGCTCGCCGGCTAACACCGAGCAGTTGCTGATGTTATCCGGTGCAAAGTTAGATCACTTTCCACATCACTTCACCAACTAGCGCGACCCATATTACTATCCTGTGTACCACTGATATTATGTCAAAGTGTCAAAGTCTGCAAGAAATGACGTAAGCAAATGTGGAACAATTTGTTTACTATCATATAGTGATGCAGACAGCTAACGCTACATTAGCTCGGACCTGCCGCTGTTTGCTTCGTAACGTTCAGTTTAGATTTATTGCCTTTTACAATACTCAGGTACACAGCTTCTCCACCTCTCAGTCGCTGTAACTAACATGACCCACATAATATACAAGCCAGAGGAAGAGCCATCCACTGACACTACAGTAAATTTACCTACTGCGGTCTAACTGCTACACAATCTCGTTACAATATTCAGCCCAGCTCACTACCCGTTTCGTTATCATCCAATACATTTAGCTGTGCTGAGCCTCCGGTGAAAGATACACAGATAACGTTAGTAAAGATAGTTACTGAAAGCAGCAGGCAAGCTAACGCTGTAGCACGTCGGCTAAATGCAGTAAAAGTATCGTGATCATGTAACGAGCACGGATTAGTTCAACCTGCAGCTGATAAAACCATTACTGTAACATTGCAGTGGGAGTTTACCTGAGTTTCCAGCATGTTGTGTGAAGCTGTCTCCCTGCCTGTCTATAGCAGCTGTCACTCACTCACTCACTTTCCGTGAGGATTGTGCCGATATGCGCCTCGCGTCGCTGAATGAAGTAACGTTATGGAGCCGGTGTTGAGCTGCCTCTGAGACGGGAACGTTGAAGTAACAGAGCCTGAACATGTCTGTGTGAAAGCCACAGCCGGCATGCTGGTGTATATATTACACCAGCATGTAAATATATTAAATCACGCTTCTGTTCAAAGGCTACTAGCAACTTTTAAGGTGAAATGTTTTTTGCATGTTACTCAATGCATGAGTTGATGTTGTGAATCAGTCAACACTCCTTAAATGTCACTATGACAACTTTGACCATTCCATTTGTTTTTTATTGGCCCTCTTGAATGACATGCACTTTAATGCTGATTGTGCGTTCAAGTGCTTAAAAAATGTGTAGGAATTTCAACCAGATTAGAGAAAAAAAGTGGGAGCACGTCATTCTGGTGCACTTCGGCAGTACTGCTCTAGGTTTGTGTGTCCCCGCCACCATGGCCGGAAGATTCCTCCCGCCACTACACAAAGTCCTAGGCAACTACAATAGCGTTATTAGCCTCAAAGACAAAAACAGCTGAGCGGTGGTGAGTTCCCAGGCCTTTTCCGATTTTTTTTTTTTTTTTTTTTTGAGTTGTCAAATTCTAAAAATGTATGGCTGCAAACACATTATTTTCATTATCAGTTAATCTTCTCATTCATTCCTTTTGTTGTGTAAAATGGCTTTGGAGAGGCTGGGGACAATAACAGAGCTCTGCCTTTGAAAAGTAGAGTTTCCGAAACATTCCCCACAACAATTGACCTTCCGACAATGAATTATGGGATATTGAGGGCTATGAAGTTATAGCTGTTACGTGCCACACATTCAGACAAATGAAGGCCACATTCCCTGGAGCCTTTGTTTGGGGTTAGGTCAGATATGACATATTTAGTGTAGAAATATGGAGGATCCAGTCCATGATCTGTAGCACAGTTACAGTATCTTCTCTTTCTTCAGGGGCCACGAGCTAGAAATCTGGAGCTCACTGAGTCTGATGGTAACCGAGTGTACAAAGCAGTGAAGTGTACTGACCTGAAACTTATTCAACACTAGAGCTGCATTGATTCAATAGACACCGCCCTTGCGGAAAAGTGCCACAGTTATTTGCCCCTTTTATTCCTGAATGCTGATTCATCTCAGCCTGGAAGTGATGAGTGATGAATATGAATGGAAGCAGCACTGTCAAAGATCACGGCATTGTTCATTTGTTGGAGAAGGCAGCAGTGAACCCGAGTATTTTCAGTTTCATATGTGGACTGGTCTAGACTAATATTAAAACTGTAATGAGTCATATTTTTTTTAAATAAGGCAAGAAAGATAGTTTAAAATTCACAATTCAACCAAACTCAAAAGTAAAAAGTATTCTCACAACATATTCAGCTATCTGTATCATGCCGTTCACACTACACAACTTGCCGTCTTGTGACGGGAGTCTTGAAGTCATTGTGTCGTGTCAACGTGACTTATCTGTGACGGGGTCTCACACCACACGAGCTGACAGCGGCGACGCTGGTCTCCAAACCACGTTTTGTCAAGAAAACACATGTGAAATGTGAAACGGGAAATGACGCGAACCTCTACATGAAACAGCTGTTGTATGTTTATAATAAAGATGGCAATTATAAAGACACAAAATATGGGCGAAAGAATCGATTAGCGCACGCAGGTAGCAGGGATCGTCTGAACTAAGAAGTGTTTTGCAGTGAAAAAGTAGCTGCCTGCTCTTGTTGGCTGGAAGTGGATGTCGATGCTAGATATCTGGCAGAAGTGGGCGATGTGTCGGGGAGCCGTTGATGCGTTGTTGAGTGGTTCACACTCAACTGGCGGACTGGCGACCGCAGATCGACCGCTGATTTACCCCTGATCACAGCCTGACGGTCGCCGAGCTTAAGTGTCTCCCCTCATGATATTCAGACCTCCTTTATGATAGAAGTTAAGGGGAATGTATTATGAATGCTTTTTTTCATTATGCCATGAAATTTTGTTGGCAAGTGGTCTGTGATGACATTGATTGATGTGCACATTTGAATAGCTGCTCGCGTCACAAGCCAGCAAGGAGGTTCCATTTTTAGCACAATAACTACATTTTTTGTCTTGATTACAGCTACTGTACACTGTTACTCAGACTATGGCGAGGCTGCCTGGAGTATATATACTGTGTATCATAATGAATTATGTAGTTGGCCCACCTACAATATGCTTAATGCTGCAATATATGTGCAAGAGATAACAATTGGTTTCCAAGTGGGAGCTCAATGACTCCTTCAACATTGGGAAAATGATTTTCACTTGGTTTAGATGCTCTTATTCTGCCCCGCGGGGAGTTTTAGCTCTGTGTGAGAACTGAAGAATCCTGACCTCTGAGTTGAACTGCTAAATCAAGATAAGCTGGAAGAAGTCTCAAGATGTGTTTCGCTTGCTTAGTTACCCTCAAGGCTATTTCCTGTCACAGCTACTCTGTACTCTGACAGAGAGGGATGGCCCCATGGCAGATTGTTTTGGCCACTGGCCCATACATACATTGAACTTTAAAGTTGGCATCAGGTCTGTCTTTGTTTGCGTGAGTGGAATCCACTCCAATGAAGTTCACTTCATGAGTCTTCCATGTAGAGCTGTGCAGAAATATTATGAGGCTGATAATTTGAGCATCTCAACCGCATTGTTTGAACCATGTCAACATTATGGTTATTTGTTTGACTCACAGTGGGGTTGAGGGTGCATATGAGGAAGAGCTGGTACAGCCATGGTGCCATGTTTGGTCTTGTAAATGTAATGCTCCGTATTTGTATTGCGCCTTTCTAGTCTTTGCAACCACTCAAAGCGCTTTTACACTACATCGCATTCACCTTTCACGCACATTCATACACTGGAACAGCCGCCAGGGGAAATTCAGGGTTCAGTATCTTGCCCAAGAACACTTCGACATGCAGCCTGGAGGAGCCGCGGATTGAACAGCCGATATTTTGATTAATGTGCAACCCGAAACATGATATACAGAAGAATGATACTGTCTAAAGATCAACACTGTGAAACACGATATACAGAAGAATGATACTGTCTAAAGATCAACACTGTGAAACATGATATACAGAAGAATGATACTGTCTAAAGATCAACACTGTGAAACATGATATACAGAAGAATGATACTAGCTGAATGATACTAACTATCTAAAGATCAAGAAGCCATTTATTCTATCTCACTAATCACTGTCATTTCATAAAATATTACCAGTGCATGGCCATGGAGAATTAAAGATTCACAGTGTTCAATGTTAAACAACTGGCTCCACCGGGTAAAGTGGTATTTGTTTTTACATTTATACAAAACAATTATGCAAAAAAAATTGCTTTCAAAAACGCACTTTACAGTAAAGTAACTAATGAGGTTACTTTAGAGAAATAAAAGTAACTAGTTTAAAAAAAAAATCAATATACTGGATATTGAACACCACTTTAACGATTTACATATAACAAGGGTAAAATGAAAAAGCCAGCAGCTATACCCTCCTCAGGATGAAACCCCTATATTGTCCATGAGGATCCGGAGAGACTCTTCCTGAAAAATGTATGCCCCCATGTGCGGCATCGTTGTAATCTGCACATCTTTGGCTGTTGTTTGCAGCATTATCTCTCCACCACCGTTGGCATGTCTCAGCATCTCTGTCAGACGAGGGCTGCCCTGGCACAGGAAGAACAGGTAGAGGAACAGGAGGTACCAGTTGGCTGATGTCAAACATCAGGCTGGGGTCCTGTGCCAAACACTGGTCCAAAACTTGACATGCCTGCTGTAATTGTGTTGAATGTGTTCCTAATAGTAACAAGATACATAGTGAAAATACATGCTTCGAAGCGTTGCTGCATCCGGTGTTGTTAGTGGGATTCCCCCGGACAAGCTCCAGCTACAAGACCGCGCCTTCGACCGTCTAAAGTTTGGGAGTATTTTAGACAGACGCTCAACAACGTGTTGCTCCGTGAACTCTGTGAACTGGAAATAAATAGCTTCACTGCAGCACAACTGCAGGCCATGAATACGTGAAACAGCATGAACACGTGAAGCGAAAGCATCCCGGAGCACAAGCATGGTATCAGCACGAGGACACGTAGTCCTCTAAACTGTATTTTCTGAGGATTTCTTCATCACCTTCATGTTGAAAGTAATTTCTGCCCCGCTGCTGTCATGGTTATACCGTGTGTCTGCCAACGTTCGGCCGTTTCATAGTTTCTCTTCATATAACGTCTACGTATGAGCGAGAAAACAGCTGAAAATAACATTACAGATCTGTGACTGTCTGCACAGTCTGTGAATCATTTCACTTGTTTTCTTTATCCCACACTGATGCAGAAATACATTTATCATACTGCATTACACAATACTGAAATAAATCTGTCAGGAACATTTAAAAATTTTAAGTAAGTGGCCTAATGTCTATTGTTATTATCACAACATATCAGTGACGTATTCCAATGTGCTTCATCAGGATGATTGAATAAACTATTGATTTATTGATTTAGATATGTTTTTGATATTTATTTTGGATAAATTGGTATGTTAATCGAGTAATAGGCAACATTTTTTTTTCTTTAGAATAAACAAAATTAGTCGTTAGATTAATTGACTTATGGAAAAAACATTCGTTAGAATAATCAACTTGAAAAATGATCCTTTGTACAGCCCTACGTTACTGGAGCCTACATTCAGACACAACAGAAAGTTACTGTTAAAACAAAGTTTGACATTTTATTTTTTTTAAATACACAGGTTCTGGAATGAGGACCAAGTATCTAGCCAAGGTATAGCCAGGCAATAGTCACTGTAAAACATGTTAATTCTAGCTATGTAGAGTATAGTTGTGGTTCCTTCTCGCCAGTCGGGATGCCATGTTGTATACCTGGCCTCTTCAGTTGCCATGGTCACAGCCTCCTCTGCAGGGCTTTGGAAGCAGAACTGAATAACAGCACACAGAGGGAAGGGGAGGCCATGTCTTCTTCTTTACCTACTTATTAGTCTTACCAGCTGAACCTTTTTAAGGTAGACAATCACACAGCTGGCCAGGTCACATGTCAGACGAAGCACTTTTGCTTTAGTGTAGGGCTGGACGATATGGCCAAAAATGTTATCACGATATCTTTCGATATCGATAATTATCACGATAAGTATCAAATAGTTTTTTCTTTCAAGTTTAAAGGATGATTTTTGCTCCTGAGTGAAAGTTGAAGAAACCTGATGGTTAACTGTGGTTTAAACTTTTCTTTATGGTCAACACTTGATGTCAAACAGTGGATCCCTTCACATATCTGAGATAGAACATTCAAAATATTTATGATAAAATCTTTGTCAACAAATATCTTTAAGTAAAACCTTGTAGGTCCTTTTTCCTCAACAGAATAAACATCTTAATAAGAAAAATTAAGTCCTAATTCGTGTATGATTCAAGTGAATAAAATCAAACATTTATTGAATATTAATTGAGCAGTTGTTATATTGTTATTGGAAAAAAATTATATTGCGATAATTATTGTTATTTTATTGTCCAGCCCTACTTTAGTGTTTGCTAATGACACATGGCCTGAAACATCCCCTAGATGGGATTAGATAATTGAAGCCATAGATTTGTTATTGAAATGTTTTTATATTCTTAAATTTAATATAAAATATATTTTTTTGTTTTACCAGGATTTTCTATTTGAGCACACAAATGCCCAGAGGGTTCTTAACTACTGAAATATGTGAAGTAAATGTTCCTCAGTTATTGTCAATGATTTTCTACTTAATGTTCAGTGTCAATAATTGGTCCACTGCAAGGACGGGGAATCTTGTGCGCAGATGGCTTTAAAAAGAAAATGTTTCTAAATGTTAACTATTAATTGTGATATTGATTTCAGGTCACATCGCCCACCCCTCCTTCCTTGCAATGTTGCAATCATAAACTTTGTTTTCAGGAAATGGTTTACCATAAAACAAGCGTAGTGTAATCTATCTTTCTATCTTCCTTTGTCCCACTTCTGAGCTTGCAAACACACTACAGTATGGGAGTTGCTCAAAATAGTGGCACACTTAACACTGCCCTGCTCTCTCTTACTGAGATAATGATAAAGATAATGAAAACTGATGAATTCCCGTCACAGTGGCCTAGACCTAACATGTTCCTGTCAAATCCAAAATGAAAACTGAAGTCAGCCGTCAACACACCACAGCTGCTGTGATGTTTGCAAAGGTCAACAGACTGAAAAGGGCACTTTTCCCAGAATAGATTTAAAACATTCAGAGTAAAAGGCAGTTTAACCTAAAGAAGAACCAGTTAAGTGTAAATGCAGGAATTCTGAGTCAATAATGCGAGAGTGTTAAAAATGCAGCTTACCCTCTCTGTGACACTTTGCAGATTTAACACACTCAAGTGTATACTTCACTTTTCTGACAGGTTTATAGCACTGAATGAACTCAGTTTTGGTTTCATGAAGAGAAAATAATGAATAGATATTTTAATGATTTATTCTTCGGTGTCCTTCACCAACCTGAAGATTTAGGCTGTTATAAGCAACTGGGACATTTTTCCCTGAGCGTATACTTAGAGGCAGCTGCCTTTAGTTGGCCTGTCTGACTGTCACTTGGGCATCACCGACTCTGAGTTTCCTTGCCCATGTTTTATATATATATGTATTTGAAATGTTTGGATTATGCAGCCTTGTGCTATTCAAGGAGCAATGACTCTTGGTCTATACAATGCTTTTCAGTTCAGTTTTTCCATTTCCAAAAGAAAAAATAATATAACAAATCTTACTTGAAACAAGTATAGAAACACAATTGTAAAGCTGGGAGCTTGTTGCAGAAGAGTGCTGCAAAAGAACTGTATGTTCTGTGTTGAGATGAGAGGATTTTCAGGAAGCAAGCTTCACAGTCAGGAAGCCGGGATGACCAGAGTAGAACGCCTGTGGTGCTGGATTGGTAACTGGGTCCCAGGAGAGGTGGGGATATGGAGAGATTCTGACTTAAAGATAGACCGCCTAAGCATACCATTTTTCAATCCATTTAAACGAAAATAATGTGTTTAAACAGACAGCAGTTTGTATGTGACCATGACTGCAAGCAGGCAAGCAAACCTTTGTGTGTAGTACATTTTGTACTAGAGGGAAATACAACTACATAGAAAAGCAAAGTACAGACTGTGATTGTGCTTTTTCTGCTAAGTAAAAAAAAATCAGATGTAATAGGAAGCTCATCCAACCACAAAACAAAGTTCATCAAAAGGAGAAAAAATAAAGATTTAAGCTTAGGTTTTCTTTTTAGTTGCTATTAAACTAGGTTAACTTTGGAGTACGTCGAATACACAATTAATGAATGTAATGCTAATCTAATCCAGCGGAACAACTAGAATCACAAAAACTAAAAGCACTGACTTTTGATTCCTCAGAACACTCAGGCATCTCGTACCAGAGCTAAGGGCTTTGATTCATTTCTGAGAAGACTATCAGAGTTACTGTGCTGCGAGGCCATGCAGGGCTTTTTGACAAGTCAAATTTTGTAATTAATTCTGAAATTGCCTGGCAGCCAGTGCAGTGATCTGAGGCCAGGTGTGACGTCCTAAGATGTAAGATTTCCAGTCGTTTCAGAAAGTGGCACGTGCTTATGCTGAAGTGATAAAGCCTCACCCTGGAAAGACGAGGAGGTGGAGGTGGACAGGTGGGTCAGCAAAACACACCACAATTAGCCCCTAACCTTAACTGTGTGTTTTTTACTGAAACCATGACGACAAAGCTCCCCTAACCCCACTTTTTCAGTTTATATCTACATATTTATCTTTGATATTTATCCATGAGAGTATCAGATGGTGTCGTCAAGCTCTGCTCTGATTTGTCCAGCTTCTGTATCACCTGAGTGATGCATGTGTTTGTGTCTACATTTTGCCTGTTCTGCTTTGTAATGGTGATTTGATAATGCCTGACGAAGATGTCTGTTAGATCGAAGAGTTGTTCTGTTAAATAAAAATAGCTGGGAGCTATTCTTACAGTGTGCGGCTCTTTTGTTTGATTCTTGCCTTCGCTTTGCTTCTCGATCAAGCGCCTGTTTTTGGATGTGCGTACCTGAAAACCCTAAACCTTAACCACAGAGTTGTCACATCATAAAACATGTATTTTTCAACAGTGATCTGAGACTGTGTTGGAAGGCACGGAGTAATGATGTCCTGCCAATAGGAGCGTCAGATCAGAAAACGCTTGTTTTTTGGCATTTAATTTCTAGGACTTGTTGCAATGAGTAGAACACTGGACCTATGTGAATCGCTGAGAAAAAGATGTGGACAGTGATTTAAAGGTCTGGAACCAGGATGTGTTTGAGAACTGGAAAGGTTTTTTGGTATCGGGCAGATAGTGGGTTATCCCATTGGTAAGTTTTAACAAATCAAATCATTTGCATGCATGCACACTCCTCACCTTTCAGTGACATTTGCCGTTTTGAAACCAAAATGGGTCACCTAGGTGATTTGTGCAGATCCGATGAGAGAATATTTTTGGGGGAGGTGGGGGGGGGGGTCATTGGTCGGTGGTTATATCTACCGAATCCACTCTAGCATGAGCTTTGCAAATTTACAGCTGCATATGCCTAACCAATCGTCTCTCGTAATGGCTAAACCTGACAGCTGAACACGTGAGGACATAAGACAAAAGTAAGCTTACAATATTAACTGTCCTGTCAGATACAGTAATGTTGTTAAGATAACTTTGGCCACTGTTATTACCCAATAATCTCAGCTGAGCTAATTGTTCATTTATGGAGACCAGAGGCAGCACAGTAGGCTACAAGTAAGGTAGGCTAACGTCAACAGGATAAAAACGTGTCGGCATCGGTGGGGACGCTGGGGTCATGTCCCCACCACACCACACCAGTCAGTAACTTTAACAACTTCTTGACACAGTTTCATTTAGGCAAAGTTTTCCGTTCTCTTATATTTTTAGATTTTCAATTGTCACCTGCCACCTGAACTTTGTGTTTCCCTTTCACATAAATAAAAACATTTCCACTTTAAATTATTGCAATTTTCACCAGAATGCAGGAAATGTGTGTAATGCTCAGAATTCTCTGACCCCCCCCCCAACTCATATATTTCAGCATTAATTATTTTCTATAGAGTAGTGTTAAAATATCATCTTGTCTTGTTCTTGTGACTCAGATATCGTGTATCATCTGCTCGCGTGAGCTCAGTGTATCATCACACCCCTAATCCGAGCCCTTATGTCCCCACCACTTCTTTTACACAAAGTGACGCCCTTTGGTGTCGCTACCTTCCTCTTGTTGCAGCACACAATTGCAAGTTATCTATACGAATACAATATGTTCGCTTAAACAGACCCCTCTGATCTGCTTGTGTATCCGTCTCACATTTTTTACTCCTGACCAGTTTGCATGCCTGCATTTGGAAGGCTGGGAAAAGTGTTTGTGTAACTGTCTCCAGCCTCTTGGATCAAGGAAGGGAAGAGAGGTCGTCTGGAGATAGCTGACTCATGGACCATTGTCAGTCAGTGGTAAATATCATTATCATAAATACAGCTCAATGTACAAGTAGGAGCAGCTGAGCAGACAAACCAGCAAATTACTGTATATAAGCATGAGTTTAGCCATGATTTTGTGTTTGTTTTGATGCGGGACGTGACATTAAGCTGACACACGGCACCAACATAATTAACAAATTAATGAAGATAAAACAAAAATTCAATAAATCCGATCTGATAAGCATTCCACAGACCTAATGTCAAAGCAAAGCAAAAGCATCGTCTTTATTCATTATCCAAGTGCTTAATTGGGTCAGTAATAATTAAAGAATGTCTGCATAACATAAGCTTAATTAGATGATTTCATGTTTCTTCCCCCACTGAAGATAAGACTGTTGTTTACCCATGTACTGATGAGTAGACTCCATCTTGTATTAGCCAGACAGTAACCATTCTTTATCAGGTAAGTTACAACAGAATTAATTAATTAATTAATTACATTTAGCTGACGCTTTTATCCAAAGCGACTTACAATTGCTATACATGTCAGAGGTCGCTCGCCTCTGGAGCAACGAGGGGTTAAATGTCTTGCTCAGGGACACATTGGTGGATGTGTCACAGTGGGGAATTGAACACGGGTCTCTCACACCAAAGGCATGCGTCTTATCCACTGCTCCATCACCACCCCAACAACAGAATGCTCTTTAGTCGCAGCAGTTCTGCTGTTAAAACATACAGCAGTGTCTTTTGGTTTGACTTGCTCAGGTAGCTGCTTCCGTAACTGTCAACACGACGACAAAGCTTTGAGTGTAACGCTCAGCCGGGGGTATTTGTTGTCTGTCGAAACCCTCAAACCACTAGAGAAAACAGAAGGATTCACTTACACGCTTTGGAGTGAAAATGTTTATTGCGCATGGTTGGCCTGGCTCAGCAGAAGCCGAGATGTGCTTCTGCATTTACTCCAAATCGAGGAGGTGTGCTGGTAATGCTTTATCAATAACGCAAATCCCCTTGTTGCATTTGCTTGTCAGCCAACGGTCTTGCTGTGTGCACACTGGGGGAGAACCTGATTAATTCTGCTTCGCTCGCATGGAATTACAGTTCAACCCAGCTCGACTGAAGTTGACATGGAATATCAGTTAGTGTTTAAACTGGGTCAGGTTGTACATTAAAGCCGCGGCTCTTCTAAAAGCACACCAAAGATGATGCAGTAGAGTTTCGCTGCATCAAAAATCTGTGAGTTTATTGTGTGTATGGCTGAGATGCAGTATAAAACATGAGCAACAGTATTTGCACATCTTTATTTATTTCTCAGCTTTTCAAAAGACTTTTTCAGACCTTATTTTATTCATCAAATGTCCAACTCAATTTTCTCCTCCCTATGTACACCGAAGGACGCCTGCCTCTCCGCTCCAACCCAGGTGATGAAAATATTTTCAGAGGTTTTTGATATCATTCATCACATTTTACTCAGACATGCGTATCTGACCACATATTGAATATGGGTTTATGTCACCCATTAATGTATGCATACACCCATGGCCGTCTGCGTAAATGTATGCATGTTCACAATGTATTGTATGGCTTTTAGTCTATGTGGCATAGTCGTGGATATTATATGCAGGTGTTTAAATGAGGATAATAACTGTATGTGAAATGGCTGCTGAGCACACACGTTACGGCTGTCATAATTGTACAATGTATGGAAGATCACAGCTTTCAGTCATACCTCATGATCTTCCGGAGGAGGAGATTTCCATTTATAATAACAGCACTTGACGTCCGTGTTTTCTATGTTGTCCATGTTAGAAAGCTCCAGAACAGCTACTAAATGGACATTGTGGTTGTTACAGAAGAAGTCTAATAAAATGTCATCCACTGAAAAAACTTTGACCTGTTGTACTCGCAGCACTTGTCATCTTTTGAGGTGTTTTCAGCTTTAGTTTTTCATTCCAAAGTTTTGGGATATGTCTGATTCTCTGACCGCTTCTGATGCTTCTTATACTGGACTTCTGGCAGAGTCACCGCGTCCCAGGGTGTCAGCCGTAAAGCCAGTGAATAAAAGAACCAACATGAATTACGGCCCAATTTCAAAAAGACTTTTCCATTATCATGGATAATAATAAGTTTTAAAATTAAACTTATTATTAGGTTGAAATCTCCAGTACAGTATTTCCTGAGAGCTGCATATCCTCTACAGGTCACGGTGGTATTATTTAAAGCACACATAGCTAATATTTTCCCATTGTCATTTAGTGCTGCAAGAGCACCATGAGGGATGTGCAGTTTAGAAAGCCTAGGAGTCAGAAAGTCTCTGCTTGTTATTTTTGAGCAACCTATTTTCTCTTTCTATGTTTCAAAGCTGATGCATTTTGACTGGGTGTAGTTTCCCTGTGTAGGTCAGGACGCTGCAGGTTTTAAGATGCCAGCTTTGTACCTTCTGTACACAGAACCTGATGGTCTGCTCAGTGCAGGCAGAGCCCTGCCCCTAAGGAAGTAAGATGGACCGGCGCCAGTGTGGTGCTATCTGTATGTCCCCTGACTCTTATCTACTACTTCCAGCATGGTCTGCGCTGCATCTGTGCTGCTGCCCGCATGATGGTGCTTTTGTTATCAGGAAACTCATGCTTTAGAGCCCAGAGGGAAGCGATGTGTTCAAGATATTTGGAAAACTTTATTTTTTTAACGAGGATTGTTAAATAGGAGTGTATGATTGTAGGTGCTGCTCACCATGGCCTCCATACATTGAAAAAGACAGTCTCCACGCACTGATACCCCCCTAACCCCTACCAACCCTTCCTGGACCTGGAGCAATGTGAGGAACTGCGAGCGATGTTATTTCATCACTCCCTTCACTGGAAATATTTTATTAGATGTCTTATACTGGATTTACTTTAGTATTTATTAGTATTAGACTTATTATAATCATCTTGTTAGATTATAATCCAATTCTCTGTGATCTATCTATTTTTTTTTTATTACAGTTTTCCCTCCATCTACTGCAGCCTGAGCTGTCTGAGATGCACTTTAAAGTAAAAGTAGAGGTTTTTATTAATTTTTTTTTTTTTTTAGGAGCTCTTTGTTGTTTCGTTGACTTTGAGCTGGGTTCATATTTTGGGGTCTGTAAATCCCTTTGAGTCATATGTAATTTTGGACCACACAAATAAACTTGACTTGGGATTCTACATCAAGGCTTGTTTCTTGGAGTTTGTTTTGGAGTCGACTCTCTGCCGAGCTGTCAGAGCTTCTCTAAGAAGATTTAAACAGTAGACCTCCCTCCTTCATAACCAGTAACCCACCCTGTCCTCGAGACTTAAAGCTTGTCATTGCCAATGTATCTTAATTAGGATTTTTGGGTGATTGGCTTCCACTAATGAGAAGAAACCGGATAAATTAATTTCAACTGAATGGCGCTGTGATCCTTTGCCATTTTCTTTCGGCATGTTTTTCTAACATGCAGTTATTAAGGGATAAGTCATGCAGCATAACCTGAAGCCTTTCACAGGAGGGTTGATTGCCTGCCCACTAAGTACAGACCAAACTATTTACTGCCATGGCATTTATACTACTACTCATTTAAATAATGTGATTGTTAGCAATTTAACCATGTAATGGACTTGTGTTTCAGAATGTGCGCAGCCTCCTAAACACCTGTTTTCTTTGGTTTTCTACCCAAACTCATTGCTCGAGGGGGAGATAAAAATAACAGTTGTTTATTTATCTGTTCTCCTACATTATTCATTTTATTATATACCGTGAGATGACAAAAGGCACCCACTTGAACAGATCTAACACTGAGAGAAATGCTGAAGAAAATCCATTCTGCGTTATTCCTCAGCTGGAGATGGATCGGGGAAGTTTGATCGTGTCAGCTTTGTTTTCGCAGAGATAGAAATTACATTATAGGGAGGGAAAAGATTTGAGTTTTGGAGGATATTTATTCTCAAGAAATAATAAAAATAGGTTCAGTCTTCCATCCATCCATCGTCGACCGCTTATCCTGCGTACAGGGTCGCGGGGAGGTTCAGTCTTATAGATTTGAATTAGAGTTATTCAACACTTTTTAAAAAAATAAATTACCTTTTCTACACCATTGCTGGACCGCTGCGACTTTTCACCGCTGGTAGTGATTCTTTCTTTTTCTTTCCGTGGTTGTCAAATTGTTGCTGATGTATTTGACTTATTAACAGTGCTACTTGCAGGTCAAAGCAATAAACTATATGAACTCCAAAATCTCTGTGAACACTTTACACTGACAACTTTGCATTATCATTTGCCTCACATGCTCTTTTTAAAATGTCCTGATGTGTGTGTACATGGATGATCTTCAGCAGTATATATCAAGCCAATCTGACATACAGCACCCAGCTCAGAGTTATGCACACTCTGTGCCCTTTACATCTATCTCTGAATGTCATATCCCACAAATTCCTCAGGCGCTTTCAGGATAGCTGTGCAATACTACATAATAGAACACTTTGGCCCTCATTTATCAAGTGAGTACAACCATTTTAAAAAAGGACACCTTCCAAGATAAAAGTACTAATCTGAACTTCTAAAATGCTAAAACTAAGAGTCATGTTGAAAGACACTTGAGGAACTGAAGGTCTAACAAAGACAAAAGAGATATCGCTCTCAAGTGAATGGAACTGAATGGCTTTTGATTTCAGATTTACCAGAGAAGCATTTCATTGATTTTTTTTTTTTTTTTCCTCCAACATAGCGTTTTTGATTGGGGTTGATCAATATGTTTGTTTGCTTTCTTTAAACTATTAATAAACACTGACAGCTCACAAATCTCCACAGCTGACACAGCGCTGTAAATCCAATAGCTTATAAGAATAAAAACTGCTTTGTAGTGTTGGACAGGAGGCACATCTTAAAGATTTTCCATGTGTGTCAGCACAGAACTGTCCTGTGTGTCCCCAACAGTCATTTATATCTGTGCTGTCTGATCCACACTCTTCTGTGTTGGCTGGACTGACGGGGGAGGTGAAGCGCCTTGTAAGTCGGGACTTACCCTTCTTTCTCTTGTCAGAGGTCGGTGTAGCTCAGTAGAAAAATCTCTTATCAGCTTGATGGTGGAAACAGAAAAACAAAAGTTGCCCCTTGTATCTGTCACAGCCTTAATTGCAACTGAAATGCGTGGTTATTTCCTTCAATCTACAAATGAACTTTTCTCACGCCGAATGAAATGAATAAATTGCTGTGAGCTGGACTTGCAGCAGTGCTCCCTCATCTCTTCTCATATTTTTTCTCAAGTGTTTTTTTTCTTGTCTCTCTCTTGTCTACAGAAGATGCTGCGCTAATGAGCACCCATCAGCCTTTAGATGAGTGAGGCACAACAAAGAAACCTGAACATCAGCAGCCCACAGTAACAGTAAGGCCTCCTATCTGCTACCTTACACACTCCTGAGCTGTCTGTTATTATTATATATCATGAGCATTCAATATTTAAACCCCCGTACTTTAAACCCCCCCTCAGCCAAGATCCTCCCTGTGCATATGCACCTGCTTATTGTTCTGATCAGTGATTTCCTGTGTGATTATGGGATCAGGAGACAGCTGGTGGCATATGGTAGCGCTCACACATACAGCTCTGACACATATTCAGCTGTGTATATTCTTGTCAGGGTCTCTGCTTTGTGATATAACGTAGACATGTTGACGCCATCCTGTTTTTATCTTCTGAAAATGTGTTCATACTTGGCAGTGACATTTCTACTTTTTACTTTAAAGCATTCAAATTCATACAGTATTTGTATATATCGCAGCATGTAAAAGTAACTCTCCGTATACCCTCGCTCAGTGGTTCCCGAGTTTTGTCTGTTTAACCATGAAACCCCCTCATAAGGATTTTCTTTTCATGGCTCCCCCTCCATGTCCTGTTGACCAGCTAGCTGCCACTGTCCACATAAAGCCGTGAGTAGCTTTCACTGTGGGCTCGCTTTTGGCTATGTCAGACTGTTGAGGGCTGAGATGTAGCGCCAGATCTCTGAGCTCCGTTTACACTGACAGATCTTTCCATCGCTTTTTCTGATTGCTGTGCACCTGGAAGGCTTGTGTGCCAGAAAATGTGTTGTGTTGCTATGACAACCAACAAGTGTGAGCTGTTGTCACCAGTTTTAGGTGTGGCATATCTGCATATATGGTGGTTTTGGTGTTTATTGCTAATTTCTTTCATACATTTGAAAATGTAATATTCAAAGGTAGTTAATGAAAATGTTACCCTTGTTTTCTGATGCGGTGAAATAACTAAAAATAATAAGTTAATAATAAAAATGTACAGTCGGCACTAGCTTGGGGAACAGCAATGTTAAAATGTTTGCACTTGTGCAGATACAAGCAAATCAAGCCATGCACCACAGGGGTTGAAGCTTTGATGTATTCCTGCATTGAGAATGGCGGTGTTGTCGAAAATGTGATCAAAGTTACTTTGTTTAGTTTTTTTGGCCAGACTTTACATGATTGGTGTGCCTCCGTACCAGCACCTTCTTACAATTTAAAAGAGGACAATTTGAATTGGTATTGTAGAGTACAGTACAGTATTTGTTGCAGGAGATCTTTTATTTTGTCAAACCCATCTGAGCTTCTGTGGACCTTTTGGCTTGTACCGAGTGCTTCTCATGCACTTATAGTTTAAGTGTCAGCAGGAGTAAACATGTCTTTAAATATATAGTTTGAAAATAGAGCCTGCCGGGCTCTCTGTTGTAGTCAGTTCATGTAAAACAGTTACTGACAATAAAATATGGCCCAGTATAAATGACTTTGGACAGATTTAATGTTGAAGCTTGGGAGTGCCTTATCAAGCAGAAACAGGAGTGTAGATTGGAAGTAAATTATTAAGGTAGATTTGGGCCATAAAAGGGCCATTGAAATCCTTCTTTAAGATTTATGAGTGTGTCACACCGGTTAAAGCAGCATTTTTATTCCCCATGAAACATATCCTAAGGCAATTGCAAATGTAATGGGTACCTGCTATCATGCACTGTATTAGCCAGTATTGGTTTCTGTCTTACTGATACTAATATTTTCTTTTTTCTTTAGAAATGACCTTGTTTACAACTTGAAACCTCCATTTTATTTTAAGAGTTGTGGCGATTCAGAAAGGGAGTATTCTAGAGATTAAAGAAGGGTTGTGAAATAAGTGTTGGTTTCGAGTGGGCTGGCTTGTTGCTGTCTGGGATGCAGCGTAAGCATCCGTTCAGAATGACGGCTGATGATGGCCCTTGACAGATCTGGACAATGTTTATCCAAACATTCGGAGAAGCTTCCATGCCCCTGCAGATCTGCTGTGCTTGGTCAACTGTTTACTCTCCCCAGGAATTCAGATAGTCTGACTTGACCCAAGTCAGTGATGCACTTGTGTAAACTTACATGAAAATGACATCTCTCTTGTTGACTGCTGACATGAAAGTAAGAACATTCTGGGTTGTTTAGTTTCAAATTTGCTTTTAAAAATGTTCATTTTGTTTACCTGAGGTGTAGAAGAGAATCCCGAGGAAGGTGCGAAGCATACTTAACATTTATAACACTAATGTTAGTTGTGATTAAAACCTGATTTCAGATGGCGGTATAATGTGAAAACTTTAGATTCGTGAACATCCTGATGTCTGTCAGCCATAACCGACGGACGATGGCTTCGTCTGTCGGCCCAACCCTAGTTCAGAGTTAAAAAATGCACCCACTAATGCCTCTAAAGCTGACTCATGTACACAGCCCGTACAGAAATATTAAAACACCACTTTGTATTTTTAGGGGAAATAATATGTTGGACTTGTTTCTTGACAAACCCAAGTTGATTCATACAATACTTTTCTCAGATACAGTCGATGAGGAAAGGTTTTGGTCTCTGCACAAGCAGAATGGGACCAAATCTGGCAACATCAGCGACACGACGAAAAAGTTCCCCTAGGCTATTCAGTTTTATGCTTCGCAAACATAATGAGGCTAAACTTGAGCAATAGAATTTAAAAAAAAAAAAAAAAAAAAACATGACAAAATTAAAAGTATAGCTGCAATAGTAGTATCTTGGTAGACACACTGTGTCAAAATGTCGGGAAATAACTCCGCTCATCCAACTGCCAAATTCTAATTATTCGGCCGGGAATGCTTTAAAAGTAGAAACCACCACGGAAAAAGGTCTTTATTGCACTAATTGTAATGGGATTTCTCTATCTGAAGTCTTTCCAAGTTTCCCTCTTCTTTTCCACAATATTTTTTTTTCCTCATTGAGGTATCTTAATTAGGTTTTGATGGCAGATTCTCTGGTTTCTTTGAGGCCATTACAGTCTGTGAATGTGATTAGGAGCAACACAAATAAACCTGAGTCAAAATGATAATAAAAATGAATTTAGTAAAGTTTCTTCATCAAGTTGTGGAGTCATGACAGTCAAAACGTCATGATTTCAGAATGCAGTAGATTTTAGTGGCAGCGTAAGCTCAAGTTCCCATAATTTCACTGTCGTCTCCAAGTAGGACTATTTTTAGCCTCAGAGCACAACTTTCAGCCCAGTTCCTTGGGGTTATTCTGATATACCTCACACGCATGGAAAATAAAAGAATATAGTGAATAGAGTTATGTAACTCTATGAAAGAAAAAGAGAGAATATGTCATTATTTAAAACTGATAGAGAAATGCTTGCAATGTGGGATTTTCCATTGCTATTGGAAGTAAGGTTGCACTACTTTTGCCTGCTCACCCAAGACCCTTGTGTTCATTAAAGCTGGACTAAATAAGTTCACTCCAACACTCACAGCGGCCTTTAAGGTTCCTAAACTGACTAGTATGACTAGTACGCTGCATTGTAGGCATCATACACAGAGAGCCTCTGGTGCAATGCATGCTGCTAATAACTACCTTAAAAATGACTTAAGTACGTCAAAACAAATGAGTTCACCTTCAGTTCTTACACAGATATCCCAAAGGGGCAAACATGTCAGCGTCAGAGCTGAACGTATTTCGTATATACGCCATTCAAAAGCTATCTTCACAAAACCAGATCCCTTACCATCTGGAAAACCATCTGAAGGACACACTAAAGTGCTGCTGTCTTCTTGAAATCTTCAGACTTGCATCACATATCCTGAAGAGATCTGTAGTCGCATTTGAGGCAAAAGTGTGACATTGCCACAGATCTGTGTTTAAAGTGACTTACCACCTACTATACCTGCAAGCAACATCCTCGTGTCATAACTTTCTGTTCCCCGTGGAATACCACACGCATGTCTCAAGCAATATGTTTTACTTTTTGAAATCTTAATCTCCGGGGGAGCAGGTTGTGTTCTTAAGGCAGCATGAAAGTGGAAGTATGCTGCACTTTCAGAGTGCATTGTACAGCTTAACCATCGCCAACTGCCAACTTGGTGTCACTAAAATTATGTTCACAGCATCCTATTTCCTACCACCATAACTTGCCATCCTCAAGAGGCACATCAACAATTTATTCATCATTATGTGGCAGAAGGTTTTCCCTTCTTCCCTCCAAAACGTCTGATTTGCTGAGTGTTTTACAAGTGTTTAAATGTTAATAATAATAATAATAATGATAAAATTATAATAAACTATAATAATAAACTGTGACCCCTGTGTACGTTTAGCCTTAAATAGACTTAGACTAACTTTGAAAACACGTTTCTCAAAAACATTTAAAGCAAGTGAGGGAACGTCCTAGACAATCACAGGATCTTTTTCATTTTTGTATGCATGTAAAGAGGATTTTAACAAATATAACAAAACATTCTTCTGAAATAAATTGCCTGCCCCAGCTTTAAGCAGTGATCCAAGAAAAAGCTTGTAGAGATATCACATATCACGCACGGAATAATAAATTACAGCGATATAATTTTCCATGACTTTTGCTGTTCCCTTTCGGGACTCTCCAACATTATTTTTGCTTCAAACTGTAAGCGCAGTGCATGCAGAACATAACCACGGATGAAACTACTCCTCCTGCCGTCGGTGTGGTATAACATGATTTCATTATTGTATTCACTTCAAGTTGATCGTTGATTAACAGGAATTTGAAAATGCCCTGAAGATAGATTTGTGTGTGTGTGTGTGTGTG